>NC_058135.1:203338366-203491346 GCF_016433145.1 Gracilinanus agilis
CAGGAAGTCCTTTCTATCCAGACAATAAAATGATCACTTACTGGCCTTCGTGTATTAGGGTTTTTACAGTTTTGTGCTAAGGTAGACAAGATGAATAGGAGCCTCTTATAAATGTATTTTGAGAAGAAATGATAAGTTAAAGGGAGGTAAAAGTAGAATTTCTTGAGTGTCAAGGGCTGCAATCATCAACATCCATCAGTTATTCTAAGTGTCACTATCTACATCTCCTACCCCTTTCTCCCTTGATCTAACTAGCTTATAGCATTCCTTTCTTCTTTGGGTGACATTGGCATTTAGACAACCTCCTTACGGACAACATGGGATGGTTCTTCCAGCCAATAACAAAAACTGAGGCTCAAAAGGCCAAAGAGATAAGCGAACTAGGGAAAGGCTTTGAACATTTTCCTGGTGAGATTTTTCTCTAATTTGGACCTAAAACCATGTCTTCAGCATATTTTCTATTTTATTCTTCCATTTGGGATACTATTAGAAAGTCCCCTGTTAAATAGGTATTTTACATTTACAGGGACAGAAGTAAGAATTTACATAAGATAAATGTGTCGTATATGGAAAGCATATTCCTATCTGTAAATGTTGAGAGTCTTCTGAATCATTTAATCACACCACCCCACTTAGTCCTAATTATCTTAACCAAGTTATAACAGCACCTCTATTGAATTAGTCCATCATAGGTTTTAGACTAAATTTTTTAAAAAGTCTGATCAATTTAGAAGTCCTTGAAAGAAATTAAAGTGAAGTGATGCCACCTGGGAAGTGTGCCTAGATTGATGAGGAATTTGGTCATGCACAGTGGAATCTGTCTAAGGCTCCAAGCTGGTACCAAGGATTTAATCATCTCCAGCTAAGGGTAGAAGTCTTTTAATCAAGTAAGGTAAAGAAAGGACTGGGAGAAGAGAGGAACAGAATCGTCAGCCTCAACCTTTGTCTTTTCCCACTCTTTTCTATTCCTGGCGAGAGGTAGGCTTTATGAGCTTTGAGAGAGCTAGAGCCTTCCATTGGCATCTTAGCAGTGTCTTTCAAAGAACTGATGGCAATACCTTTGTCAGGAGCCAAATAAAGACTAGATACAGTGGAGTAAGGGTAGATCCAATAGTTTTTAACTTGGAATCTATGAATTTAAAAATGCTTTCTAGAAAATAACTAAATTTCAATGCAACTGATTTCCTTTATGGTTCTATGTATTTTATTTTGTGCATTTAGTGACACTTTTTTGAGAAGGAATCTAGAAGTTCCACAAGACTGTCATACAAAGGGATCTATGACACAAAAAAGTTAAGAACTTCTTGTCTATGAGTACTTCAGCAGAAAAGCTATGCTATACCTATGGAAAACATCTTGGAAAAGTTGTTTTTTTTTTTTAATTTATTGAGATGTATTATACTTCCCTCCTTTACCATGTGTACTTTCTAAGCTTAAGCTGACTTTCCCATGGTCTCTCTATAGGAGAATATCTCACAGACTTTAAGGGACAGAGGTTTTGTACCAACAGCTATTATTACATCTCTTCTTTCCAAAAACTAAGACTGTCTAATCAATATTAACTGATAATTACTGAGGAAAGCAAACTGATGTGGTCATGAGGCATATCATTAGAACAAATATTCCCCCAGACCCTCATAGATACCCTTAGACTTTGAGAGGAAAGGTAGTACCCACCCTTTAGAGACCGAGTCTGTTGTGGAGAATAGAGATTTGAGAGAGTAAGCCCAAAGTATGAGTTACATATATATATATATATATATATATATATATATATATATATATATGTCATCAGCCAAAGGGTAGAAAAGAACAAGCAAGTTACACAGGCCCAGGCAAGGAGGAGACATAGATATAGAGATAGCTAGAGTACCCGATGGAAATTTATGGATACAGTCCTGATACCAAGGGAATTTTGCCAACTCCTAATCACTCAAGAATGGTATATTTGTAAGAGGTATATAAATTGTTCAGAGAGGATCAGTACATCTAGTACGAGGGCTTACTGAGCC
Source organism: Gracilinanus agilis (assembly GCF_016433145.1). Classification (NCBI taxonomy): domain Eukaryota; kingdom Metazoa; phylum Chordata; class Mammalia; order Didelphimorphia; family Didelphidae; genus Gracilinanus; species Gracilinanus agilis. The sequence continues at coordinate 203,340,379 of NC_058135.1, forward strand.
TTTTTCTGGACCACTCATCCTCCTCTGGTGCCCACCTGCTACCCAACTCCCACCTGTGGCTCCAAGAAGCTGTAGCATGTGTGGCAGCCACATACTGGTAAAACCATCTTGGCAGACAGGCTAAACCAGGTTAAGGGTAACCAACAGCTCTCAAACCAGTTGGTAAGTCAAGAGAGATGTCTACCCTAAGCATGTGAAGACTTCCTAGGTGGAATGGTCTGATAAAAGCAATTTCTTCCAATGCTTATGAAAGCAACTAAAGCAGGTGGAATGCCTAGAACTTGGTCAGACATCAGTGATGCTAAGGTTATCACTAGTTGTCCTGACTTTATTCTTGCCACTAGATGCCAGTGACTCTGGAAGAGAGTGAAGCTGGGACTTTGTGCAACTCTGCCTCACTTAAGTCCTACTCATAGACAAGTCAAGACATCACCCTCATGATGCCATTGGTCCTCTTTGGAAATGAAGGGTAAACTACAATTTGTAAGAGGTCCTTGTTTCATTTGTCTACCTAAGTTCACAACTGTACAATTTCTTCCATCTACAAGCCACCTGGCACTTCATTTTCCTTGAGCCAGACAAAAACAAGGACCTCATCAGTGCCAATGGATACCAGAGCATGCATATTTCTTTGTAAACTTTTTGTATGAGTATATCTATCTCGATTGCATGTTATTAAATTAACCCTGTCATCAGATTAAGTGAGAGTGAGGGTTTGTCCGTTATTTGGTTTCTCAAGCCTGATTAATACAATCATCGTACAGTGATATCCTCAGGGCCAACAGAAGTTAGCATAAGGCTGCTGGTCCCTTCGTTGGAAAGCCATGAATTTCTTGGTTGTTTGAGTTTTGTTTTTCATAGTTCCCTGACTCCTGCCTTACTTCAGTCATCAGGTACTTTTTGCTGAACTAAGTGTCCCTCTCTCTAAGGAGTAGAGCATCCTCCTTTCTAATTCACTGAATCTTGTAGGGAAACCAGAGAATGGAGCTATTTAGAATTTTGCATGTCAAACAAAAATAATCAGGCTCTGAAGGCATTTCCTATGAGTAACAAATAATAGGAGTTGAGATGCATATAGCACAAAGTTTTCACCCCAGCCGTTTGATACCTGATGCCACTGCTATATCACCTTCCAAACTGGATCACCAGAGTCTATGGCTGGGAGGATTTAAAGCACTCAGCTCTCCACTCCCTGAGTCCTTGTTTTTTCTTCCCCTACACACACACACACACACACACACTATACTCTATCCTTCAATCTTTTTACCTTTTATTCTAAGAACTACAATCCTTCCAACACAACCATTGTCTCTGGAAAGGCAATATCAATAGACTACCCATTCATCAGCATTGTGACCTCCCAGGCCACTGAATGTTTTTATTATATATATTTATATTATGTAGTGCATGTTCCTTAGAACATATATAGCATTTGTATTTTTATTTCTATGTATACATACACATATGTACACATGTGTGAATACATTCCACAGTCCATATTTTGCAGTTATTATACATAACTTGTGTTCAGCGTGTGTACATATAGAAATACATTTTATATTTATTTATATTGCTCTGTAATGACAGATTATTCCCATCACATATTAAGTCTTACAAGGTGCTGACCTTACCAAAATCCTATGTAGTCTAAACATTATTATGTCAATTTTATTTTATTTTTATTATTTTTTAAACCCTTACCTTCCATAGAATCAATACTGTATATTGGTTCCAAGGCAGAAGAGTGGTAAGGGTAGGCAATGGGGATTAAGTGACTTGCCCAGAGTCACACAGCTAGGAAGTGTCTGAGGTCAAATTTGAACCCAGGACCTTCTGTCTCTGAGCCTGGCTCTCAATTCACTGAGTCACTCAGCTGCCCCCTATCTCCATTTTAAAGATAAGGAAACCAAGACTCAAAAAGGCTGTTACTTGCTCAAGGTTGTATAGTTAATAAATTCTAGCCCCAGCTCTCCATCTTTCTCTTAATCTTTAATAGCACTAAGAATGAGGAGTGCCAGAAATACAGATGAAATGGAATTGAAAAATTCAGATCAACAAAAGTATGGACCTAAGACTGACTTAGTCCTGGGATATAGCTCCTGAGAGAGTGACATATTTTACCCCTATTAATTTGGGGGTACCCCATTTCAAAGTTCATGCCATAGTGCAATTTTCCTACATTGAAAAGTTTCTCCACTTTTGTGAGCTTTGTTCCTTACAAACTTATTTCAACATGCCCCAAACTATATGTGTAAGATGGAGTTCACTTGTATCTGTGGATCCCTGCAGTGGAAGAAATTGTTTAAATTGATCACTTGCTACCGTGTAATTAGAATTTTGAACCCCAGAACTCTCTTTCCCAGCTTCCCATATTCCTTCTCACCTTATGTGCTAATGTAGGTAGGATATATTTTGAGTGTAGCTCTGCCCCCTGCGCTCCTTTTCTCCTGATTGTAGCTGGTAAGTTGAGTGAGTGCCAGGCAGGAGAATTTTTCACACATGGTCATACTTAAGTTTTGTATATTGTTCTTTTATTTTTCTACTTCAGGTGATTATTAATAAACTTTATAAAATATAATACTTGGAGTTATTGGATATTAATTTTAATCTTACACTACCCCATAGTAATGGGGAAATAGGTGCGGAGGCAGACTTTGGGCTCTCTGGAGAAGCAGTTCTATACTCAAACCAACATTTCAGTCTCTGAGCTATTTGTTCCTTTATTCATGAAAACATCTGAGTTTTGTAGGATATGCAACAAACTCCCTGGTGTAATCCTTTGGGACTTATAGCAAAGAGTAAGAATTACCCATGACCTCCCACCTTTGCACTGTTATTTGTCTTTTCATATCCATGATCTCTACCTCCAGGCAGGCTTGTATACCTCTTAGGGAGTAGGGACTGGATTTAATATCTCTTAATATTTTGACAGCATCAAATGCAGATATTGCCAAGAGCTTGGGAAGCTACAAGGCTGGGAAGAGGAAGGAGATCCACGTGCTACCTCTTATGGAAGGGGTACCTCCTTATGGAAGATTCCTTCCATGGCCCTCAACCACTGAAGATGTGTCTGAGGATGGGTACTGGGCTGGGGAATAGGAGGCAGTATTTACACACAATCAGTAAATAGGCAAATTGCTAGTACAGGGACCAAAAAGTGGTGGGTGTGAAAGAGGAGTGAAGGAGATGAAGGTGAGGAGAGAAGGGATGGATTGTGGTAAAATCTAGATTTTAATATGAGAGGAGTGAGCATGGATACACTGGTTGGAGAGAGGAGGTCCTGCCAGAATGGAGCCATAATGGTAGGCTTTCATCTCCTTTCCTGTCTGGTTGTCATCATACAGGTGCAAACATTCATGGACATCTGTATCAGTTAGGGTGGGGGGTTTGGTTGCTTGTTTCCCTGAAACAGAATATGATAGTACAGAATGAGCAATGAGGAGAGATATAAGGCTAGATTATTTCTCAAATGGCTGATGTAAATTATTGCACAGATGAATTTATGTTTGAGGGAGACACCAGACAACCAGAAATCCCCTCAATAAACCATAGGATTTAAGAGTTGGAAGAGAGGGGGCAGCTGGGTGGCTCAGTGGATTGAGAGCCAGGCCTAGAGACAGGAGGTCCTAAGTTCAAATCTGGCCTCAGACACTTCCTAACTGTGTTGCGCTGGGCAAATCACTTAACTCCCATTGTGTAGCCCTTACCACTCTTCTGCCTTGGAGCCAATACAGAGTATTGACTCCAAGACGGAAGGTAAGGGTTTTAAAAGAAAAAGTTGGAAGAGACCTTATCAGCCATCTAGTCCAATCTTTACATGAATGGAATCCTCACTATTATAACCCCCAACAAAGCACCTCTCCATCCTCTGTTGGAAGACTGAGAAAGGGGAACTCACAAGTTCTGGATGCATCACATCCTGCTTTCAAAGAGGAAAGTCAAGTTTTTTGGTTTTGTTTTTAATTAGGAAGCTTTTCCTGACTTCAAATCTAAGTTAGCTTCCTTGTATCTTTTACTCACTGCTTCTGATTCTATCCTCTGGGACCAAATAGCACAAGCCTAATTCTACCTCCGTGTGACAGATTTTCAAATATTGAAGACTGCTATGACTTCCCTCCTGCATCTTCTCCTCTCTAAACATCCCCAGTTAGTTCAAGAGACCCTCATTTGACATAAATTCCAGGCTCTTTCTTTATGATGCCTTATGTATAGTAGAGTCTTAATAAATGTTTGTTTGTCTGGGAGGTCCAACAAGCTGATGGTAGAGCAAGAGGTACGAGAAGAGACAGAAATGCTTTCTACATTTACGGATGTATCCTGATTCCAAGGACATCACTGCCAGCTAAGCTAAGCTCCCTAAACTGTACTTTAGGGGGAAAAAATCCTTACTCTTGAATTGACTAAATAGATAAAATTCAATTCCATTTCAGTCAAAGGACAATTTGAGCAGGAAATTTGGAAACATACCTTGAAAGAAAAAGGAGGCAGCAGCACATGAATCAAGGTCATGTGGCCTCAAGTGTAAGTAAGCCAAAAAGGTCAGGAAGGGGCTCAGAAGTAATTATCAAGGATATGGATGTAGTTGACCTCATCACTACCCATCACTACCCAGTTTTCTCTTTATCCAAGGTCTCAAGTAGCTTTTAGTAAAGCCTGATGCACAGGAATGGATATTAACATAAGAGTCATGGGGGAATACATGGAGAAAAGCCCCTCCAGAATCCTAGACCCCGGCAACCACCCAATCCTACCTCAGAGGCCTCGTTGAGTTTTCTGATTCTCTTTCCCAAAGTAATTAATGCTGCAAACATTAGTCCAGAGGTTCTGGCTCTCTTTGCCTTCATCTGCTCCTTCAGAGTGACACATATTTTACTTCCCCCATAGCTCAAGTGCACTGAAATCTTTAGTATGCTAAGAGTGTAGTCTCTTCCTTGTTCTGGTTTATGTTTTCTCTCTACAGCCATGGGCACTTTCCCCAAGCAGACCTGATCCTTATCTATAATTGTCACAATCACCTTGGTAACTAGCCATCATTATGTTTTGCATGACTTCATACATATAATGACTACTCAAGGAGGAGGTGGAAGGAAAGAATGTGGAACTGAAAATAAAATAAAATTGAATTTAGGAAATTGAAAATTATTTAGTTAAAGGGGGAAGGATATTAGATATGCTATCCAAAACATAACTCATGCTTTCTTTCCTCTATACTAGGAATGCCCTCTGCTGTTATATCTGCCTTAGATATCATCATTGTGAAAAAGGAAGGAATGATGTATATAGAATCATTTGTTATTGTTCAGACATTTCAGTCTTGTCTGACTCTTCATGACCCCATCTGGGAGTTTCTTGTCAAAGATACTGGAGTGGCTTATCATTTTCTTCACTAGCTCATTATGCAGATGAGGAATTTGAGGCCAATAGGGGTAAGTGACTTGCCCAGGGTTACATACTTAGTAAGTGTCTGAGGCCAGATTTAGAATCAGGAATATAAATCTTCCCAACTATATCCACTGTACCTCAAAGCTGCCCATAATGAGACCTAAACTTAATTCCAGGTTGATTCTTAAGTCTTTGACCTTTGGGAAATCATTTCACCTTGCTGGGGCTCAGTTCTCTCATCTATAAAATTAAGGGGATCTGGTAAGATGATCTCTACTGTCCTTTCTAACTTTAAGATCTGATAAAATAGATACCAAATGAAAGATGAGGATATTCTTCAAGATAAAATGTCATCTCTTCCATGATGTCTTCTCTTGCCCCATCTACATTTTTGTTGGTACCCTATCAACAGTGAAATTGTTATCTTCACAATAAACTATGTGCTATTTAATATCAGGACCATTTTCAAACAGAAATTTGGAAGGTGAGTATCTTTTTTTTAACTATCTGATTATCTTGAATTTATTTATTTGGGCTATACGGGAAAGAATACATGGGCTATAAAACCTTGGCCATTATCCCCTTAACTCAACTCTACACTGTACAGGTAATCTCTGATCCAAGTTTAAATAAAATCTGAAACAAAGTGAATATTCTGTGTAAACATGGTTATAGCTCATGCTACTCTCTGGACATTTGCTATATCCATTATGGAAATGTGAAATAATTAATTTACATTTTATTAATATCTTGGCAGGTAATTATTTCCCAACTTATTAGAATTTTCATTGTTCTTGGACTTTTGGTCTGACAAATACCTCAGATTCCTTTTGAATTGTGTTGCTTTTACCTATCTTTTAAAAAAAATTGAAGAGTTATTACAATTATCTTTCATTTAAAACAACAGATTTTGGAGTTCATTCAGAGGGTTGTGGATGCTATAAGTTTTCCAACTCCTCTGTGAGACTTGAAGAAAAAATATCCTCCTTTGGAAGAGATAGAATTCCAGATTTCACTTTGACAACATATAGAAGGATCTCACTAAATAGAAAAGCTCTGAGCATCTATTATAACATCCATTGGTCATCACATTTCCTGGTCACTAACAGCTCATGCTCCCAAGCCTCATGCCAATGCTTTCTGTCAGTGTGGGATAATGGAATAGGACATTAACTTAAAGTTAGAAGACCTGGGTCTGATGTTACATCTAACACTTAGGTGACCCTCGTTAAATCATTTAATCTGTTTGAGCCTTAGCTGTGAAATGGGGATAATATTTAACTCGTTGATTCAATTAAATGACTATTGCTTATATTGATTTCTTTTCTTTTCCCTTCCTTCCTTCCTTCCTTCCTTCCTTCCTTCCTTCCTTCCTTCCTTCCTTCCTTCCTTCCTTCCATCTCCCCTTGGCTAGAAGTTCAAGGTTACTCACCTGCTTGACCCCATTCTGACTGACAAAAGAACTCTGACCTCCTCCATTTCCAACCTGCACAGGTACAATCCTCCTTAGACAACAGAGTGGCCCCCTCCTACAAGCTTACCATATTAATTCCAAACAGTGCAGAAACCTAATTAAATTAGCAAATTATAGCTCAAAAATCCTGAATTCAAGAGAATGAGAAAGTCTTCCCAGAAGCAAAGATTACTGGCATGTACCACCTCACATATTTAATATAAACATAGAGTGTTTATATTGATTTCATCAAGCCCAGTTACATTGTAGAGCTCTTAAATGAAAGTTATAATCACCCAAAAGAGTTTGATCAAACTGGCTTCACAAATGAAGGCAAAGTGTCAATTGGGATCATGGCTCTAAATCTGAAATGAGCTTAGAGCTATCTAATTCAAATCCTTCATTTTGCACTTGAGAAAACTGAGACCCAGGAGATGAAGTGACTTGTCCAACATTACGTAAGTGAAAGTAAGCATTAGGGATGAGATCTGAACCTGAGACCTCTGATTTTAGTGCTAATTCTCTTTATCACATTTTTGCTCAGTCATTTCAAGCATGTCTGAATATTCATGATCCAATTGGGGGGTTTCTTTTTTTTGTAAATTTTAATTGATTAATTTAGAAAAATTTTCCATGGTTACATGATTCATGCTCTTTCCCTCCCCTCCTCCCAACCATCTCTCATAGCCAAAGTGCAATTCCACTTGGTTTTCCATATGTCATTCATCAAAACCTATTTCCATATTATTGATATTTGCACTAGGGTGATCATTTAGAGCAGTGGTTCCCAAACTTTTTTGGCCTACTGCCCCCGTTCCAGAAAAAAATATTACTTAGCCCCATGGAAATTAATTTTTTTAATTTTAAAAGCAATTAATATGAAAGATAAATGCACCTGTGGCCATCACCATACCCCTGGGTCACTGCAGCACTCACCAGGGGGCAGTAGCACCCACTTGGGAATCACTGATTTAGCGTCTACATCCCCAATCATATCCCCATTGACCCATGTGATCAAGCAGTTGTTTTTCTTCTGTGTTTCTGCTCCCACAGTTCTTTCTCTGGATGTAGATAGCGTTCTTTCTCATGAGTCCCTCAGAAAGGTCTTGGATCATTGCTTTGCTGCTAGTAGAGAATTCAATTTGGGGGTTTCTTGACAAAGATACTGGAATGGTTTGTCATTTCCTTCTCCAGCTCATTTTACAAATGAGGAAACAGTGGCAGAGGTAAGTGACTTACTCAGAGTCATACAGTGGGTAAATGACTGAGACCAGATTGAATTCAAGTCTTCCTGACCCCAATCCTGGTACTCTCTTTGCTAAATCGCCTAGCTGCCCTGGATTGTATGGACAACCCATAGAGAAGTCCCATTTCTTGTCCAGACACATATATTGATGATGCTAATGATAATAATAAGAGCTAACATTTGTTGTTTACTTATATCATCTTATTTGATGTTCATGAAAAGCCTCCGAGATAGGTGCTATTTATTATGCCTATTTTATAGATAAGGAAAGTAAACTGAGAAAGGATATATAAATTGGTCATATAGCTAACAAGCATCAGAGTTCCAGTTCACATACTCCTGATTCAAAGTACAGTAGTCTATCATCATGCCACCTAGATTCTCTCGGTAACGGAGCTATTTCTTGCCTCTACCATAATCCAGGTCCTCGATGCTACTTGGAACATTGCAAGAACCTCTTTACAAGTCTTCCTAGCTTTCTTCCACTCACTCCAATCATTCTTCACAAGTCTGACAGAATAATTTTATTAGTTACAGATTTGATCACATCACTCCTCTACTCACAAATTTTCAATGGTTCCCTAATTTAACCTCTGGAATAATTTTCAAACTACTCTCTGGAAGTCAAGGCCCTCTATTATCTGGTACCACTCTAACTTTCCAAACTTATCTCATGTTAGGCCTTCCCAGGTACCCTCTGCACCCCTTCCTCAGCTTTCATGACTAACCTTTATTCCCCAGTGCTTGACTCTCTTTCTCAACCATTCTTTCAAACTCAACCCAATTGCCATTTTCTCCAAGTAACCCTCCAGGTCACCCCTTCCTTTCCCTTCCCTTCCCTCCTGCCACAGTAGAGAATGATGCTCTTTCTACCTCATCCCCCAGGCTTCCTCACAGAAATATTTGAATGCATTTAGGTAGTAGTGTGCATTAAAATTATTTGTTTGGCTTCCACCAAACTGAAAATAGCCCAAAGGAAAACTCATCTAAATTTTGCATTTTCTCTCATTCTAACACTGGGCTCTGCAGAAAGGGACCATGTAGCGTAAAACTCTATATAGTGATAAGTATAATAGACTTTTGGGGGGGGGGGGAAGAGGGGGAGAAATTTGTTTCTTTTCAAAAAAGGAAGAAAAGACTCACCTAAAAACCCTCTATCTCTCTATGTGAGTATCTCTTATTGCCTAGAAGCACATTACTTTTAAAGCATATTCTTCCTTTATTTCCCAGCTGTCTTAGTCACTCACCTATTTGGCAACAGCTGGTTTAGATTACTCAAACAAGTTGCCTAACAACTCTCAGAAAGCAATGGAACAGGAAGCTAGTGAATGGACCTGGGGCTAAGCCATTCCTCGGAGCAGCCCAACCCCTCTTACCCTCCCTCCTCCAGCAAAAGTACCAGCCCCCAACGCCTGACATCGCCCCATCTAAGGTAGGCCAATCACGGTGGGAGCTGAACACTCAGAGCTAACCTATTTCCTGCCTTCGCCAAAGCTTGGGTAGGTGTGGTCTGGCTCAAGTAACACTCCTTCTCCCCCATTTCTTTCACCCCAACCTTCCCACATACCTGCCCTGGACTCCCCTGGGCAGCTTCTTCTCTTCAGTGATTTAACCCCTAGTCCTGTTCTCCTTCATCCATTTTCAGGAGGAGCGATTGCCTCAGGGCTCTTCAGATGCCTCAATTTCCTTAACTATCTGTTGAGGAATTTATGTGAGGCCGGACCTTTGATATAAGACTTCTTTGGCTTGTGTCCAAACTTGGCTTGTGTGTTTTCATGGGAAAGACTGTTCCAGGGAGTAGATGTATAAAACTGGAAATTAAGGTGTGGAAGATAGAAGGAAGTTTGAATGTGGAAGCAATCAGGGCAGACTTTAGGAGTCTTTAGAGACCTAAAGGTGTTATTTTATAGGGTTGCTAGCTCTGCTCCAAAGTATCTTTATTACTTCCCTTCCCACCCCAACAACCAAAGAATTTTGTTTTCAAAAGATTTCCTTTGAAATACAAATACTCTTAGAAGGGGAAATAATCCCATTATTCACCTAGGTTATGGACTAAAGCTAGGTTCCAGATATAAGACCTAAAGAGAGACAGCAACTGAAATAGAAGATAGCATGGCTCACAACTTTCCTTCAGCCGAAAATGACTCCTCTCCTATTGAGAGAGAGAGAGAGAGAGAGAGAGAGAGAGAGAGAGAGAGAGAGAGNTCCTCTCCTAGAGAGAGAGAGAGAGAGAGAGAGAGAGAGAGAGAGAGAGAGAGAGAGAAGGAAAAGGAGAAGGAGAAGGAGGCACACGAGTTGATTCACAATATTTATTAATGTCAGAAACGTGACTAAGCAAGAGAAAGAAATGACCTTGGACTCTGGGCTAACCTAAAGGCTTACTTATATTGGTTTGGATAGTCTAATTGAAGTTCCTAAAAATAAATCAATAAAGTAGATGAGAGTCACCTAGCTTTTTAGTGTTTCTTTAGTGAAATGAATTTGGGGCACATAATCATCAGAAGAAAATTGAGCAAGGAGTGACTAGGAATTTCTAATCCTAAATCAGAATGAGACTTCTGACAATGATCCTGCCTCTGCTAAGAAGGAAGTCAAGATTAACAGAGATTTCACTGGGGCAGTTGTTAGCTGTAATTGTTCTGTGTTGCAAATAGCTTGGTTCCTGAGGTAAAAAGTCTTCTTTTGGAAAGTTGCTTATGGGATCCATAGGATCACACGCTTAGAGTTAAATAGGTCCTAAGAGGTCTTTCAGTCCAACCTCCTCACTTACACTAAAAGGAAATGAAACCGGTAGATGGAAGTAACTTACTTAAGGTCTCCCATATAGTAAGTAGCAGGCCTGGGATTTAGACCCAGAGTCTTTGATTCAGGAGCTGGGCTCAGAAAACTGATTGTCCTTATGGAAGAGAAAAAGTCATTAAGAGTTTTTCTTTAATGTCTGTTGACCCCATTTTGTGATGGTTATGCTTTTCTTAAAAAAATGGTGGCAAAAAGTTTCAGGGGATTCAGCTAAAAGAGAGAAAGCAGAGCCTATTCTTCTTACAGAGAAGCATTAGTATCTCACCTGAGAACTAAAATGGAAGCCAAAAAGTGGAAACCAAGGGAAGCTCCACAATAGTGTGCCTAAGGGAGCCACATCAGTTACCAAACAACATTAAGCACAAGATGAATCTTTAAAGCTCCACTGAACATTAGCCACTCAAGACTAGAAAGGAATATCGGGAAGAGTTTATATGTCACATTTGACAAAGACCACATACTTGATTAAGATTGCAGGACAGGAGGCAGCTGGGTAGCTCAGTGGACTGAGAGCCAGGCCTAGAGATGGGAGGTCCTGGGTTCAAATCTGGTCTCAGACACTTCCCAGCTGTGTGACCCTGGGCAAGTCACTTGACCCCCATTGCCTACCCTTACCACTCTTCTGCCTTGGAGCCAATACACAGTATTGATTCCAAGACGGAAGGTAAGGGTTTAAAAAAAAATTGTAGGGAACAGCTAGGTGGCTCAGTGGATTTAGAGATAGGAGGTCCTGGGTTCAAATCTGACCTCAGACACTTCCTAGCTGTATGACCCTGGGCAAGTAACTTAATCCCCATTGCCTAGCCCTTACCCCTCTTTTGCTTTGGAATCAATACACAATATTGATTCTAAAAATGGAAGGTAAGGGTTTAAAAAAAAAAAGAATTGTGAATTGTCTCCTTTGCTGCTAGTGAACATGCTCTGCAAATGTATCTTTATATGTGTATCTCTAGAGCTAGCTAATCTTCCCACAGATAGAGTATGTGTATTTGACAAAGACAATGCCTGCCTCAGGGTTTGGGGTTGAAAAGTTCTACCCTGACTTCTTTCCAATGATATTTCATTAAATGTTTTTTCCTTTGTGCTAATTGTAGTCTCTAGGGCAGCTGGGCAGTACAGTGGATAGAGCACTTAAGCCTGGAGTCAGGAAAAACTAAGTTTAAATCCTGCCTCAGACACCTCATAGTTAGATGACCCTGGGCAAGTCACTTAACCCTGTTGCTCTCAGTTTCCTAATCTGTCAAATGAGCTGGAGAAGGAAATGGCAAACTACTCCAACATCTTTGCCAAGAAAACCCCAGATAAGGTCACAAAGAGTTCAACATGACTGAAACTGCTGAACAACAATTGTGTTCTCTGGTTGACTCATCTATATTTAAGTTCAATAATCCTGATTAAGCACATACCATAACATAAGCATATTTTATATTACTCCCCTTCAAATAGTTTTTTAATTTTATAATTTTTATTTAATTAATTTATAAGATTTTTCCATGGTTACATGATTCATGTTCTTTCCCTTCCCTCCTCCTACTCCCCTCTGGTAGCCAAAGAGCAATTCCACTGGGTTTTACATGTGTCATTAATCAAGACCTATTTCCATATTATTAATATTTGCATTAGGGTTATTGTTTAGAGCAGTGATTCCCAATGTGGGCGCTACTGCCCCCTGGTGGGTGCTGCAGTGATCCAGGGGTATGGTGATGGCCACAGGTGCATTTATCTTTTCTATTAATTGCTATTAAAATTTTAAAAAAAGTTAAAAAAGAAAAAAAAAGATCCTCAAACTTCCCTGAACCCTCTACTCTCTCTTGCCCCATGCTGTTTGTAGCAATCCAGGTATACATTAATTGTGATATTATTTTAAGAAGTATTCAAAAACTTAACTCATACTGCTAATGATTGATCTCTGCAATCTTGAGTCAAATTGAATGTGGACCTTGCCAAATCCCTAGCCCTTCCCTAAGGCTACACCCCAGAAGAGAGTCAGTTATCTCAGTCTCCTTACTTTTCCTTCAATGATCAATTAACATAGGTATCAAACATCAGTAGATGCCTTAGGCCATATCCACCCTGGATCCTGATCTTAGCTCTACTTATTGTTTTAGGTTTTGGTAGTTTGCATTTTATGATGATTACCTCATAATGTTAATGTATCAGGCCACCAGCCTCTCCCCTTCCCCCCATACTGTTGTAACCCCAATAAAAGTGACAAGACATCAGTTGGCAAGAGAGCTCTTGACCATCAGAGCTCCTAACCATGAAGCTCTTGACCATCAGAGCTTACTCGCTGTCTGTCTACCTTATGCCAAAACTTTCTGTGTCTGCTTGTCTTTATTCTCGCCTTATGTTCTCTTTCCATTAATCCTTAACCGGTAACCCATTTTCACTCAGTCCTTGGTTCCCCTTTCTGAGTATCCAACCCACTAGGAATCTTCGTGGAGTCGGTGGACGGCTTCACTGCTGCACAGGCTGTCCCTAGAATAGGATCCCTTCCTCTTAGAATCTCTTGCTTACTTCAAAATTCAGCTCATGAGTCTTTTCCCAGGGGAAACTTTTTCTCATTCTCTTGGTTGTTAATAATCTTTACTTCTTCTTCAAATTACATTACATACTATAGTTGTATGATAGTGTAACTCAATAGAATCTAAATTCCTTAAATGCAGGAGCTGTTTTTTGGTTCTTTAGCACCTGCTATAGTACTTTGATCTTAGCTGGCACTTAATGAATGCCTTTGGATTCATTGAGTGCTTAATAGGTTGTCATGGCAGGTGTTTGGAGGAATTGGAAAGGGAATAGTAAAAGAAATACTTTGGTATAGATCTCTCCTTTGAGATGTGATGGCATTGCTGGCGTGGGAGATTGCTTAAGCAAAAGCATTAAGTTGGGGAAAGGAAGTAGCATAAGACATAGCTAGAAAGATAGGCTGAACCTGGATTGTGGAGGGTTTTTTTTTTTTTTAAACCCTTACCTTCTGTCTTGGAGTCAATACTGTGTATGGGCTCCAAGGCAGAAGAGTGGTAAGGGTAGGCAATGGGGGTCAAGTGACTTGCCCAGGGTCACACAGCTGGGAAGTGTCTGAGATCAGATTTGAACCTAGGACCTCCCGTCTCTAGGCCTGGCTCTCAATCCACTGAGCTACCCAGCTGCCCCTTGTGGAGGGTTTTGAATGTCCAGATCAAACGTTGTTTCTAGGGTGTTACGTGGCTTTTTCTGGATGGAGAGCCAGGCCTAGAGACAGGAGGTCATGGGTTCAAATATGACCTCAGACACTTCCAGCTATGTGATCTTGGGCAAGTCACTTAACCCCCACTCTTCTGCCTTAGAACCAATACAGAGTGTTGATTCTAAGATAAAAAGTAAGGATTAAAAAAAAGTTGTTTCTATTTTACTTTGGTATCTCAGTGAGATACTAAATAATTTCTAGTAGAGGAGTAATTTAGTCAAAATGCATTTTGTATTAAGAAGATTACTTAGGCAGAATACAAAGGATAAATTAGAGAGAGAATAGACTGGAAGCAAGAAGACCAGTCAATAGTTCTCTAGACAATAAAAGATAAAGATTTGAATAAGGATGGTGGCATCCTTATTGGGAAAGCAGAGAATGGCAGAACATGACATTGCGAAGGTACAATAAAGAAGACTTGATAATTCATTGAGTAAAGGAGAGGAGGAATAAGGAAGATAGGACAATGACTCCAAAGTAAGTAGTATGAGTGACTCATAATTGGTTCCTTTGCATCTACATTTTCTCATCTCCAATTCTTCCTTTATGGTTGCCAAACTGATTCTCCAAAAACATGTCACTCACTGTCAAGAAGCATTAGTGGCCTTTTGGATAAAATGCAAAATTGCTCTGCTTGGCATATAAAGTCATTCATAATCTGGATTCAGGCTACTTCTCCAAGCTAAGTACTTATTATATCCTCATATACACTAAAACCAGCCAAACTAGGATACTGGTTGTTCCTGGTACATGACATTAATTCCTTCCACCCCCACCCCACCCTTTGTATCTTTTCGTAGTTTGTCTTCCATTACTGGAGTGCTCTCCCTCCTCATTTCCACTCTATGTAAACCCTAACTAGCTCCCTTCATGATGCATGTCAAGTTCCAACTGTTCTACCAGCTGCCTGCTCAATCTTCATTTTGTGTATTTGATGTTTAATATCTGTGAACATGTTGTATCATGTCAACAGAATGGAAACTTCTTGAGGACAGGGACTGGTTTACTATCTACATTTGTTTCCCCAAGGCTTGATACACACAGGCACTTAATATATGCTTGTTGATTGATTAGCTGGGAGGGTAGTGGTGCCATAATCAGAGGAAAAGAAGTTGGAAGACTGAGAAGGTTTAGAGGATAGATTGATGAATTCAGCTTTGGACATATTGAATTTGAAGTTATCAAAGGGACATCTAGGTGGATTTCCATTGGGCAATTGGAGATATGAGAATGGAGCTGTGGGAAGAGGCTAGGGAAGATTAGAGATGTAGCTTGGGAGTTACCTATGTTATAATCTAAGATGTGGAAGAGAATACAATTATACAATTATCAACCAAGAGTAGAGAGATAAAGAAGAAGGATTAAGGCTAAAATTTTGGAGACTCTTGAATTTACAGGGTGGGAGGAGAAAGAGGACAGTGGCAAAGTAGATAGAGGAAGTAAATGAGAAAACAATGGAATATAAGCCAAAATAAATTATATTGAAGGTATGAAGGGGTATTAGGGGTTGGAAAAAAAGATGTAAAAATACTTTAGAGAGGTCATAGAGGTTAGGGAAAGAGTAAAAGCTGCTAATTTTCTGGTAAGGCTACTGATAATCTTAGAGAAGGTTCAGTACTTTGGGAAGGTCAGAGGACAAATTTCAAGTTTAGGAAAGAGTGGGTTGTGTAAAAGTACTGGCATTATGAGCCTCAATAATTCCTTTGAGAAACTTCATAGTGATAGGAAATATAGTAGGAAAAGATGATAGCTTGAGGATATTACAGGGTTTAGGAATAGTTATTATTTATTAGAATAGACTATCTTGTCCCTGTTTTGTATGTAGAGGTAAAGGAACCATTAAAGAGAGATATGGACTAATTTGTGAAACAAGACAAAGAAGGGCATGAGAGTCAATAAAATCAAGGGTAGATCAGTAAGGAGAATGATTACCTTATCTGATAAGACCAGAGGATAGTAAGAGTGGGGATTCATAGGATAGACAATTAGGGCATCCTAAAAAAGGCCACAATTTAAGAAGTTAGCTCCTCCAAGGATGTTGTTAAGTCTGGTTCTCTGTAAATTTATTTTCCTAGTCCAATTTAGGGTCTTAAGAGAAAAGGAAGGGGTTAACTAGTGGCTCGGTGGTTTGAGAGCTAGGTCCAGAGATGAGAAATCCTCTGTTCACATCTGGCCTCAGATACTTCCTAGCTGTGTGACCCTGGGCAAGTCACTTAACCCCCATTGCCTAGATCTTATTGCTCTTCTACCTTAGAACCAATACACAGTATTCATTCTAAGATGGAAGGTAAGAGAAGAAGGAAGGAAGGAAGGAAAGAAAGAGAAAGAAAAAAGAAAGAAAGGACAAAGGAAGGAAGGAAGAACATCATTAATCTTATCCAATTATTGGGCTTCTTAATAGCTTATGAATTTAAAGTGGGATGTTTTCTCAAAAAAGGAAGCTCTCAAACCACCGAGCCACTAGTTAACCCCTTTCCTGAAGAGGGCAGAGTATTCTCTCACCTTCCCAAAAGCTATCCTAGCTCCAATCAATTGCAGAATGTGACTCATTCACTTGACCTTCATGCTCTTGCCATCTTATGGAAAAGGTGTTACACAAAAATTTAGTAAAAATTAATTAATTTTTATTAAAAGCATAACAGCAAGTATCAGTATGATGAACTAAATTTAATAACTTTGTTTACACTTAATTTAAAACATGTGCATTATAATCATTTTTTGTCACTGTCTCTAACACAGGAGCTCTTAACCTAGTGAAAATTCCATTTCTGTGCAATTGGTTTCCTTTGTGCTTCCATGCATTTTATTTTATGCATTGAAAAATATTCTGAAAGGGGGTGCATAGACTATATTAGGCTGTCAAAGAGGTCTATACCTCAAAAAAAGTTTGAGAACCCCTTCCCTAACTTTTCATCACGTTTCATATTTATTTACTTTCTTCACATTTGCTATTATTAATTGAATTAGAATATTCTATTACATTAACATACCACAATTTAATTAACCATTCCCCTATTGTTGGACATTTAGGGGGGGTTTACTTTTTTCAATTATATATAATGCTGCTATATATTTTAACAGATAACTTTTAAGAAACAACACATTCAGGCTATATTTCCAATGGAATTATTGTACTAAATGGGCATGGTTATTTTTGTGATATTTTTTCTGTGTCCTGCTAGATGGTTCAAAAAAATTTCATAAGTTTACAGTTCTAGCTACAATGAATATATACCTGTTCCTGCACAAACCTAGTCAGTATTGAATTCTGTTGGCTTGAATTATTTTCACCATCTCCACAAGTATGAAGTGGTATCTCAGTATCTTTTTAACTTGTATCTCTCTGCAAAGTTTCTGATAAAGTCTTTCATGCTATTCTTATAAACAAGATACAGTTTTTGTAGGCTAAAAATGAGTATAGTAGACTGGATTTGTGACCATTCAGTTACATGGCCAGACCCAAGAGAATACGGAGTCATTAATGATTTGCTTAGTTGGTTTCGGATAAGGCCACCAGTAGAGTTCTCCCAAGGATTTGCATTTGGTTCTGTATTATTTCGTATTTGTTTGTTTCATTTTTTATCAGTGAGTTAGAGAACATAGAGATAGATTTACCCAGTTTTCAGATGACCCTCAATATTTAGAGAGGGAAATGGAAATCACAAAGAGCCAGAATGGCTTTATCAGAATAAGTTATGTCAGACTAACCTCACTTATTTTTAGCACAGGGAAACTTGACTGGTAGATCAGAGGAGTGTCATTGACCCTGTACACTTAGAATTTAGCAGTGCATCATTGAATTTCTTGTGATAGTGTGGTTTAAAAAAAAAGACACAAAAGTATAGGCAAGGTGATAGTTCAATCAGCTAGACTCCTACCTCGTTAAATGACCAGACCCAAAGAGGAATAATCTGATTGGAAGTCCCTAGTGGAGTGCCCTGGTGATCTGTTTTTATCCTATGACATTTTTTTTTTAATTCAAAGATGTAAAGACTTATCAGAATTGTAAATGAAAACAAAACTGGGAAAGATGGCTAACACACTGAGTCAGGATCCACAGATTGTTCAATATGCTAGAATTGAACCCAATAAGGCAAAAATTAATCATATGAAGCATATTAGGGAGAAATACAGTGTATCATACTTGGAAAGTTCCCCTCTTGCTAATATTTCTTTTGTATCCCTGAAAACACCTAGAAGCTTATCCTAGAACTGCATGACTTTTCTTTTAAGTCTCTGATCGATTGCCTCAGGAAAGAATGCGCTATAAGGTATGAGTCATTTTCACAATAATCTGAATGAGTTTTAGGTATTTTTCTGAGAATAATTTTTGATGATTAGAAGGACAATGAGAAAGATGGAAATAGGATACTACTGGCCAGGTGGAAGGAGTGAAGCCTTTAAAATAAGAAGATGGAGGAAAAGAATTTAAGACAAAGGGCACCTCTAAAATTTTCATAGAATCTTAGAATGTTTGTAAGGTACTATAAAGATCACCTAGTTTCATCTTATCGTTGTACATAAGAAGAACTGAGCCCCCAAGGGGAGAGATGTGTGTCTATAGTCCCAGAGTTAATGGTTAAACAAGGACTAGAACACTGATCTCCAATTCATCAAAAACCATACTCAGAAAAATATCTAAAACTCATTCAGATTATAGTGAAAATGACTCATACTCTCCAAAAGGCAATCTATCAGAGACTTATTAAAAAAGGGTATACAGTTCTAAGGTAACATTCTAGGTGTTGTCAGGGATACAAAAGAAATATTAGCAAGACAGGGGAACTTTCCAAGCATGACACACTGCATTTCTCCCTATTATGCTTCATATGATTAATTTTTGCTCCTGAGTACAAAGCTATCTTTCATCTTGGATGTACACAGACTAAGGCAAATCTCATTAATAGGACCTATTGAGCCTCCCACATATTAGCCAAATTCTTTTCATGTTGCTTTCTCTTTTTTTTTAAACTCTTACCTTCTGTCTTAGAATCAATATTGATTCTAAGGCAGAAGAATGGTAAGGGCTAGGCAATGGATGTTAAGTGATTTCCCCAGGTTCATACAGCTAGGAAGTATCTGAGGTGGGATTTGAACCCACAACCTCCTGTCTCCAGGCCAAGCTCTCAATCCACTAAACTACCCAGCTGCCCCCTTCATGTTGCTTTCTGAGCAGAAATCTGAATTTTTCTTGGCCCTTGCTCACTTTAACATATGATTTTCTAAATCATATCCTTTGATGCATTCTGCCTAATTTTTCTTTTAAAACTTAAAGCTTATTGAACCTTGTCATTTCACACCTAATTTTTCTTCTCTGTTCTCTTCAGGAAGACTGTTTTTAGTTGAATGAAAAAAAAAGGAAAACACTTTTTTTTTTTTTATCATATTATTGTGGTATAAAGAGAAGTTTGCTGGAGTTGGAGTCAAAGGACTTGCATGTAAGTCCTGGCTCTGCCATGTACCAGCTTTTTGATTTCAGCAAATCATGAAGACTTTCTATGCCTCTGTTTCTTAAAACAATGGGGAAATAATAATTATTACAATAAACGAACCTACTTCACAGGTTGTTGTAAGAAAACTTCTTTGTAAACCTTAAAGTCTTATAAGTTATTTCATAAACAAAGTAGAATGCCACAAGGCAAAAGAACTTGAGATGCCAAAGAAGATCAGTGAGGTCGTTTTGTACCTACCTTATCAGGTCTTTCCTTTTGACCACAAGAGCATTCCTTGTTTGGCTTCTTAGATCTCAATTAGCCTAATATATTCAAACAGTCTCCTAATGAGACTCCTGAGCTCATGTCTCTACTCCCTCCAGTCCATCCTCCACATGGACTGCTGCCAAAATAATTTTCTGTAATTGAAGATCTTAGCACAACTCCCTCACTCAACCGACTCCAGCAGCTTCCGATGACCTCTAGAGTAAAACTCTAGAGAAATTCCTTTGTGTAACTTTTAAAGCTCTGTATAACCTGGCCAATTTTTTCTTTCCAGACTCCCTGGACATTATTCCACACTTCCACACTGCCATCCAGCTAAAGTGGCATTCTCTCTGTTCTTCATTCACTAATCCCCATCTTTTGTTTCTGTGTCCTTACACTGTCCTCCTTGCCTGGAATGCACTCCATCCTTCCTGCTGCCTCTCTTAGTTCTTGTTCTCCTCCTTTTAGGTGTAACTCGGGTGCTCTCTTCTGCATGAACTTTTTCTGAGCCCCACCACTACCAGTGCCTTCTTTCTCAAAATATCTTCTATTTAACTACTTTGTACCTATTTTATATCACATATATTATGTGTACCGCATACAAAGTACGAGGATATGTTTTCTATTATCATATATAAAGCATATATTTATATGTACATATTTATATATTTGCATGTATTTAAAGTTAATAAATATAGGATATATCATAAATATATTTACTTAACATATGTATATGTTTATTGGGATCATTAGGTATATTACATATTACCTTCCATCTTAAAATCAATACTGTGTATTGGTTCCAAGGCAGAAGAGTGGTAAGGGCTAGGCAATGGAGCTTAAGTGACTTGTCTAAGATCACACAACTAGGAAGTGTCTGAGGTTGGATTTGAACCTCCTTCTGATTCAGCACCTGGCACTCTATCCACTATGCTACATAGTTGTCTCATGTACATTGAATCTTTTTCCCCTCAAAAACCTTTACTTTCTGTCTTAAAAATTAACACTATGTATTGGTTCAAAGTCAGAAGAGTGATAAGGGAAGGCAATGAAGGTTAAGTGACTTGCCTAGGGTGACACAGCTAGGAAATATCTGAGATCAAATTTGGACCCAGGACCTCCCATCTCTAGACCTGGTTCTCAGTCCACTGAGCTACCTAGCTGCCCACTATATATTTTTACATGTACTTGTCTCCCTCATTAGAATATAAACTCATTAGTAATAGACATAGTCATACTTTGTACTTGTATTCCTAGTGACTAACATAGGTTCCGGCACATAGTATGTGCTCAATATTATTGAACAATTGATTAAGCAAGGTTTGAGTCATTTTAATATATCCCAAAGCTTAATACAGGGAAGATATTAAACAAATATCTATTAAATTAAATCAAAGAATGCAGACACCATGATTTCAAGGATTAAAAAAGCAAAGGGTGTACCTTTGTGGCCTTGGAGGCTTTTCCTCACCCTGATCAACAAGATTAATTGCTGAACCCCTACAAAAGCCTGTCAGATCTTCCCTGAGCATATGTACCCATCTTGAAAATCATCAACAAGCCTAATCATGCTGGCAATTAAGAAACTGGAAAGTGATTCTCCACATGATGCGTCAAAGGAAGTGCTGATGGAATTCTGACAAAATGGATAAGAAACCTACTGTTCATGTCTCACACCTGTTACTGACTGACAAGCCCAACCAGGGCACCTATGAATCACCTCATAGACCAGACAGGTATCTCAATAAGGCAATGGACCATTCGATTTTCCTGCCCCAACCTTAGAGCTACCAAATGGCAGATAGGAAAGGTTGATTATTCATCAAGTTGTAGGTATGGTCCAGAAAAGGAAGATGAGGATGATAAGTGGAAGAAACAAAAAACATATGAGGTTACTATACCCCAAACAGATCAAATAGAGAAGAAAAGTTCCCATGGGCAGGTAAAACAACTCTGTATGTGGGTTAAAATATTTATAGAAGCCTTTTTTTGTGATAGCAAAGAACCGAAATTGAGGAGGTAACCATCAGTTAGGGAATGGCTGGATGAGTTATGGAATTTCTATATGATAGTACATGATTGCACTATAAGGAAAAATGAAGAGGATACTAGTTTTAAGTAAACTTGTGAAATTTTATATGAATTGGCACAGAGTGAAGAGAGCAGAACCAGAAGAATAATTTATAAAATAATAGCAATAATGTTAAGACAAACAAGCTTAAAAGACTTAGGAACTTTAGTCAACATAATGGCCAACCATAATTCCTTAGGACTCAAGATGAAACATGCTACCTACCTGATAGGATGGTGTTGGATTCAGAGTCAAGACTGAGATTTTTTTTTGGACATGATCAATGCAGAAATGTATTTTGCTTGATTATGTATATTTGTTAGAGGGATTTTGTTTTTCTTATTTTGTAGATTGGGAGATGGGGAAGAAGAAGGAAGAGAATATAGATCTGAAAATAAAATAAAATTTAATTTTAAAAAACTTATTGGGGCAGCTAGGTGGCTCAGTGTATTGAGAGCCTGGCCTGGACACAGAAGAGCCTGGGTTCAAATCTGGCCACCGACACTTCCTAATTGTGTGACCTTGGGCAAGTCACTTAACCTCAATTTTTAGCCCTAACTGTATTCTTCCACCTTGGAACCAATATCAGTCTCAATTCTAAGACAGAAAGTCAGGATTTAAAATAAAATGTGATAAATATTTGAACATGCAAGCAGAATAATTGTGGGTGATGGATGATATCAAAAGAATGGCCATGCTTACATCTGTTTTGGAATGGTGAAAGAGTAGGCTTTGGAAATTGAAGGAATCATGGAACTAGAAAGTTTAGAGCACTCAAATTCAGCATATCCAAAGCATGATATCTTTTACCCAAAATCCTCTCTTTTACTGAAATCTCCTAGCACTATCAAAGGCACCATCATCCTCCCTGTCTCTCAAGTTTGCAATCTTGATGTAATACTTGACTCCCTACACATATCATTCAGTTGTAAAATCTTACTATTCCTTCTTCCATGACATTTCCAACATCTGACCCCCTCTCTTTACTCACACAGTCAGAACTCTAGTAATGTACATAATATCTCTGCCAATGTCATTGCAATGGCCTCCTAATTGTTCTCCCTGGCCCATGCCTCACCCTACCCTACTCCATTCCATCTTTCTTATAAATTCCAAAAAAGATTTCCTTCAAGCAGAATTTTGCCCTCACCATTCTCCTACTTGATAAACTGCAGTGACTCCCTACTGCTTCTAGGATAAAACAAGAACTTCTCTATTTGTCTTCTAAAGCCCTCACAGCTTGGCCCAAACTACTTTTCCAGACCCCTTATACTTAGTTTCTCCTCTTCTCACCTCTACAGTTCAACCAAATTGTCCTCCTCTCTATTTCTCACCCAGCAGTCCAATCTCCATGTTTATGCATTAGCTGATCCCTATGCCTGGGATGAACTCCTTTCTTATTTCTCCCACATAAAGTCCCTCACTTCCTTCAAAACTCAGTCTAAGAACCACCCTCTACACAAAGCCTTTCCTGATCCCTGTCCCCTCATCTTGCTAGTGCGCTCCCTTCTTAACCACCCTGAATTTGATGGAATGATACTCATTTTCTGTTTATTCTGTATATATGGGTGTTAGTGTTCAGTTGTTTCAGGTGAATCTCACTCTTCATGATCCCAATTAGGATTTTCTTGTTAGATATTGGAGTGGTTTGCCATTTTCTTCTTCAGCTAATTTTATAGATGAGGAAACTGAGGCAAATTGGATTAAGTGACTTGCCCAAAGTCACACAACTAATAAATGTCTGAGGTCAGATTGCTCTACTGTCCTGTTTATATATACATGGACATTTTGTCTCCCCAAGACTGTAAGTTCTTGGGTGGAGAGGTTATTTCCTTTTAAAAACCTTTATGTCATGGCATAGTGGATAGAAAACTCAGATTTAGACAGACCTGGGTATACTAAATAGCTCTACCTTCTCTGGTATATTCTGGCTATGTGATGCTTGGTAAATCAGGAACAGGAGGAAAAGCATTTTTTCAGTGCCAGTTGTGTGCCAAGCACTTTACCAAGCTCTTTACAAATATTATCTCATTTAATCCTCACAACTAACCTGAGAGATGGGTACTGTTTTTCTCCCTATTCTCCCAACAAGAGGCAGCTGAGTGTGTCAGTGAATAGAGCACAGGTCCTAGAATCCCTGAGTTCAAATCTGTTCAAGTCACTTAACCTCCATCTGCCTCTGTTTCCTCAACTGTAAAATGGGTATCATAATAGCATCTACCTCCCAGGGTTGCTGTGATGATTAAATGAGATAATATTTATAAAAAGTGCTTAGCACATTTCTAGGCACATAGTAGGTACAATGTAAGTGCTTATTCCCTTTCCCTCCTTTATAATCAGTTTACATCTCAGTGCTTCAGGCAATTGTCTATGACTTTTTAGTTGTAGGACAGGTATGAATCTGTATTGGTAGAGAGGGTGCTTTCACTGAGAATTCCTTGTACTGGTGAAATCATAGATCTGGTAAAAATCATCATCAGTGCCAGCCCCCTAGTACAATGACAATGCCTAGAACACATCGTAGGTACTTTATAGGTGTTTGTTGATTATTCTGAGAGTTTCTGAGCAGAGGGTTGACAAGCTAAGACCTGGTACACGAGGAAGAATATTATTCTGACTAAGATGGAAAGGAGAGATTAGAGGTGAAAGTTGCTTAGAAGGTAGCAAGGAGCATAAAGTACGCCTCTCCTTAAACTGAAAAGGCTCCAGTTAAAGTGGAGTTTATATAAGGTCGACTGTTAATCTTTACAATGATGTCAAGATTTTCATAAAAGGCCCAATTGTGGCTTCATGTTGTGAGTATCAAATGACATGATAATTGTAAAGGGCTTTGTACAATGCCTGGCACAAAATAAGCATTCTATACACTCAAATAGACTTTCTTCTTGGGTAGAGAAGGCACCAGTTAGTTGATTAAGTATTGTTTGTCTTCTGTTTCTGATTTGTAAATTAATCAATCCTCAGTCCAGTTAGTGAACCAGTTGCCTGTGAGTCAGGTTAATATGAATCAATTTCCCCAAAGCATAATCATTGCTGCATAGACTGATACAACCAACCTGCCAAGCCTAAAGCATCGAGGACTAGACCAGACCTGAGGTAGCCCCACCAGGACATTTCAGGTACAAGAGTTATTGGTCTATTAATACATGTACAACCCAGATCAAATTGCTTACCATCTCCGGGAAGGGGGAGGGAAGGAAAGGAGGGGACAACTTAGGTCTTATAACTTCAGAAAACGTATCTGAAAAATTATTACATGTATTTGGTAAAAGAAAATAATCTTTTTAAAAAAAGAATTATTCAATGATACATGTAAAACCCAGTGGAATTGCTCCTTGGCTCTAGGAGGGAGGAAGGGAAGTAAAGAACATCAATTATGTAATCATGGGAAAATAGTCTAATTTAAATTCATAAATAAATAAATTTTTAAAAATAAAAAATGTTATTGGTTTTAGAAGTCAAATGGCTAAGTTTTGGAACACTGTCAAGTAGCTACCACATATGCTTCTGATTCTAGGAATTCATTTGCATTCACGTAATTTCTCGGAATTGGATGGGATCTTGGAGGATATCTAGTCCAATCCATGCTGAAATATTTTCCAATAAACCCATTTGTGGATCCATGCATAGATTTCAAGAATCTGTGAACTTGGATAGATAAAAATGACAACTTCATTTTCACTAGTTTCTAAAGGAAATTTAGCATTCCCTTCAATCATTGAAGAGTGCTGTTCTGAGGTTCACAGGCTTTACCAGATCAACAAAGGAGTCTATGACTCCCCCAAAATGTAAGAACCCTGAAATAGAGCTTTTTAGATTTCTTATTGCCCAATGAATTTTTAAAATATAATTTTATTTTTAAAATACTCATCCATGGTTACATGGTTCTTGTTGCCTTCCTCCCTTCTTCCGTCCCCCCTCACAGAGTTGACAAGCAATTCCACTGGGTTTTACATGCACTGTTACTCAAATCCTGCTTCTTATTATTCATTTTTATAATAGAGTAATCTTTAAAACCAAAAGTCCAAATCATATACCCATATAAACAAGTGGTAATCATATGTTTTCTTCAGCATTTTTTCTCCAACTGTTCTTTCTCTAGATGTGGATAGTATTCTTTCTCATAAATCTCCATGGGGATGTCCTGGATCACCCAATGACTTAAAAAAGCCCTTTCAATATTTTCTTAACAAAAACACAAATTTTATTTGCTTTTTTAAAACTGAAAAATCACCTGGCGAATTTCTTTGATTTTCTCTGAGTAGGAGTTTTAATTTAATTGTGTTGCAGGCTCTATTTAGTAAATTCAGTGTCCAGTCATACACTTATGTCACCATCTTGTGGTCTCTCAAGATATTGCCACTAATGACTTTTAAATTCATGTTGTATTTTCACAACTAGAAACATGAAAAAGATTTTGTTCTAGGAAAAGCAGTGCTTCACACACATTTGTTCTTGTTATTCAGTCATTTTAGTCATGTCTGATTCTTTCAGCCATGTTTGGGTTCTTTTTTTTGGCAGAGATATTGAAGTGGTTTTCCATTTCCTTTTCCAGCTCATTTTACAGACTAGGAAACTGAGGTACACAATTGCCCAAGGTCACATAATTAATAAGTATTTGAGGCCATATTTGAACTCAGAAAGGTAAGTTCTTCCTCACTCCAGGTCCAGCATTCTGTCCACTGTACCACCTAGCTGCAAAATTTAACTTTTACCAATTGTTACAAATTGCATAAAGCATAAAACCAGAAGTTTCCACTTGTTTTTGTGATTTTAAATATTTTGAAACCCTTGTTCTAGAAAGTAAAATGCCACATAATTAGGAATGGAAATTGAATATAATAATCTACCATGTGGCCATTGGAGCCACATTTTTTTCCAGGTCACAAAGTAGGGAGGGAGAGCATGTTATCTAATATTCGGGGATTTTCTCAACTTGGAAATAGTTAGGAATCTAGAATCCAATGGACCTTTCAGGAAAGAGTTAGAACAGCTTGTACTTTAATACAATATTATTGATTAAGAGATGTGAGGGACATTAATGGTCATCTAGTTCAATCCCATCCTTTTACAGCTGAAGATACTGAAACCCTAAGAGGTGAAGAAACTTACCCACACTCAGATGGGAGGAATAAATTAGAGGAATAAATGGGAGGAATAGGCCATTAGAAAATGGCCTATATGTTGCAAAAATTAAGTAAATTTACTTTTGTACAATGTTGGGTCACTTTCTAATATCCTTTGATCTTTATCAACAAATTGGATAAAATATGCATTATATTGTATTCCAGGGGGAAAAATCTTGTCTGCTCCCCCAATTAAGCAAAAGGAGAAAAGTAGTTTCTTTTTTTTATGCAGAATTCTCTTTGGAGATATTGTGGACAAAGAGGATCGAAAGGGCTCTGAATTTCCCCCCAAAAACAAATCTTCTTTGACTTGCCTTAAAAAATATCTGCAAGAAAAAAATAACTGGTGAATAGGACATATCTAGCTTTACTCTAGGAATTTAGAGTATAAAACTGTCCACTAACACTTTCCATTTGAGCATTTCATGGATCAAAGAGTTAATGTTGCATTTCATGATGGGTGATGGATCTGTCAGTCAGGACTAACTAATTTTTCATCTATAATTCCTAAAGAACTATTGTCCTTCAGACCATCTAAGGATTTAGGTGGCAATGAGTAGTACTAGACCTGAATTCAAGATTAGCTTCTAACACTTGCTAACTGAGTGACTCTGGGCAGGTCACTCAACTTCAGTCTGTCTCAGTTTGCTCATCTGAATAGTACCTGTAGGGTTCCAGGTATAAACATGTGAAAGTGTTAAAAACTGTCTCTAATGAACAAAATGCTCATGTGCCAGACTTATAGATATATTTCTTATATTTCTCGTGATTGATTTCCAGACCCTTGAATTGCATTGGGACTAAAATCTTGTGGTAGCTCCCCATGCCTGCAGTCCAGAAGGCTGGCTAGCTATCTGCATAGTCTCTTTGTAATGTCAAAGGCACTCAATGAGCATTTGTATGATATAGGGCCAGTGTGCAGAAGGTGAAATGAACTTCTGGTCTGGGTGTTGGCTACTCCATTGCCTTGGGATCAGGCTCTTTTGTCTTATCATTGATTACTGATATGATATTAATTTTTCTGCTGTTACCTAATTGATTAACCATACCACAACTCCCATTCCTTGCAACCTCAATAAAATCCAGTTTCTCTGTCTGTAAAAAAAAAAAAGCTCTACCAACATCAGGTCTAGACGGAACAGGCTTGACATTATGCTGAGCACTCCAGTGTCTCTGTGTCAATTTTCTCTGTCTATGTTGTTTCTCCCTTAAACTTTAAACCCTTCCACCCATATTCCCTTAATCCCTAGCTTTCCCTTTTAGGTTTTCTACCCACGAAGGAATATGATATAGCCGGTGGATGACTATAATACCTATCTCCCAAGGTTAGTTGTGAGAATCAAATGAGATATTCGTAAAGTACTTTGTAAACATTAAGTCATTATATAAATGCTCACTATTATTATTAATTTTGAGTTCTGGTAACAAGAATGTATGGAGAGACATTAGGAATGGTTTTTATTGCTGTTCAGTGATTTCAATCATATCTGACTCTTGGTGATGCTATTTGGAGTTTTCTTGGCAAAGGTTTGCCATTTCCTTGTCCAGCTCTTTTTACAGATGAGGAAACCGAGGCAAACAATTTCAAACAACTTGCCAAGGGTCCTACAGCTAGTAAGTATCCAAAGCTAGATTTGAACTCAAGATGAGTCTTCCTGACTGAAGGCACTATGGCGCCACCTAACTGCCCTAGAAATGGTAAACAGATGGAAAGTTACAAAATCACAAAGATGTTACAGAAGGTCATTCAAAAAAGATGATCTGTGCTTCTATATATTGCAAAGTGGACTTTATCCTATTCTTAACAACCATTCCTCAGAAGTAGTACCTCTTAATTATGAAATAATTTCTCAATCAACCAGTCAAGACATCCTAATCTGGTCAAGTGATTCTCTCCATATTTGAAAGACTCCTCAGTCCCTCCCTTGAACATCTCAAGAATCTCTTAAGTGCTAATTAGCTAATTAGGAGATGGTCCATCAAACTCTCTGCTTTTTCCCCACACTGACAGATGATGGTTTGACAAAGAGACAGGAAAAGAATCATTGTAAAACATTCTTGTTAGCCAGATTTTGTAAAGGGAATATATTCCTTGAGATTCCTAAAACCAAAGGAAAAATAAAAACCTGTAGTCTGAACAATGCCTATGATCCAAGACCCTGGATACAGGAATTGATTGGAGCCTTCCCAATCTAGGGCCCTGATAAGGAATTAATAGATTATGTAAAAC
This sequence comes from Gracilinanus agilis, assembly GCF_016433145.1. Lineage (NCBI taxonomy): Eukaryota > Metazoa > Chordata > Mammalia > Didelphimorphia > Didelphidae > Gracilinanus > Gracilinanus agilis. The sequence goes on from NC_058135.1 coordinate 203,369,611, forward strand.
AAACTCTTCTCTTTAGAGCTCCTTTAGACTTCTCTACCTACATGCTCTCTCTTGTTTCAGGTTATCTCACAATTTCCCTTCCTTTTTCTTCTCTTGTTTCAGTCCTCCCCACTATCCTGTCACTTCACTGGCACCAGGGATTCCCAGGAAAGATAGTGAGATCTCCAGTTAGAAAAACTAAGTACTTCATTTTTTTAATAGAAGAAGGTCACCCCAGGTATTTCCTCCCAGATTCAGATAAACTTTTTTGGATATAGTCTCTAAGGGAGACAATGTGCTATAGACAAATAAAAGGTGAAGTCTGTGAAATGAAACTCCTCCCCATTGTCTGATATGACCTCAGATAAGTCATTTAAACTCTCTAAGGATCCTTTTTATTCATTCATAAAATCTGGGGTGAAAATGGCAATCTTATCTACCTCATAATCTTATTCACATGGTACTCCCTGTCTCAAAGAGATCAGATTCAATTTTTCTTATATTGAGAGCTTATAAAGAGAGTTTAAGATACATTTGAAGCCTAGATGCTTTAGTCACAGAATATCCGAATTTTATAATCTGAAGGGACTTCAGTGGCCTGAACCAGTCTGTATTCACCAAAAGAGCTATTTTTCCTCTTCCCATGAGAGGCAGCCAGGTGGCCCATTTGATAGAGCACTGGCCCTGGTCCCAGGAAGATGAGTTCAAATATAGCCTCAGATCCTTACTATGTGACCTTGGACCTCACTTAACCTCTATCTGCCCCATTTTCTTCAATTATAAATTAGGGATAATAATACCACCTACCACCCAGGGTTGTTGTGAGGATCAAATAAAATATTATTTGTTAAGTGCTTTGTAGTCATGCAAAACATATTATTTCCATACTAGTCATATTGTGAAAGAAAATATGGGCCAAGCTTTGATCTGCATTCATACTCTGTAAGTTCTTTTTCTGGAGGTGGATAGCATTTTTCATCATATGTCTTTTAGAATTGTCTTAGATCATTGTATTGCTGAGAAAAGTTAAATCATTCATAGTTGATCGTCATATAATATTGCTGTTACTATGTGTAGTGTTCTCCTGGTTCTGCTTACTTCACTTTGCTTCAGTTCATGGAAATCTTTCCTGGCTTTTTTAAAATCATTTTGCTAATCATGTCTTATAACACAAATGTATTCCATCACAATCATTTACTACAATCATTCCTCAATTGATGGTATTCCTTTAATTTCCAATTCTTTGCCATCCCAAAAAGAGATGCTATAAATATTTTTGTACACATTAAGTCATTTTCTGAACTGTTAGAGTCAGATAGATGCAGATCAAAGTATACTATTTTTCACATCATTTTGGGTTTTGGTTTTGTATGAGTGTGCTCTCATAACAATGACCAATATGGAGGTATGTTTTGAATGATAATAAAAATTAAATTAAAATTTTAAAAAGAAGCATAAATAAATAAAGTAAAAATAAGGACCTCAAAGGACCAAGTTAAAAACATTGTCTAAATAAAACACAAAAGGCATTTTCCTTTTTAAAAAGACCTCTTTGGGATACAGATCTAATAGTGGTATTGCTGCATCTAAGGGTGTGCACAGTTTTATGGTCTTTGGGGTACATTTCCAAATTGCTCTTCAGAATAGTTCACAGCTCTACCCACAGTGTATCAGTGTTCCAATTTTCCCAAATCCCATCCAACATTTGCAATTTTTTTTCAGACATGTTAGTCAATCTGTTAGGAGTAAAGTATAGTGCTGAGTTTTTTAAATTTGCATTTCCCTAATCAATAATGATTAGAGCATTTTTCTATGGCTATAGATACCTTTGATTTCTTAATCAAAAAAACTGCCTATTCATGTCCTTTGACCATTCATCACTTGAGGAATGCCTTGTATTCTTATACATTTGACAAATATATTTTACTTCTGTGTTGGTATATTTGAGAATTGAGGCATTTTTTAGAGATACTTGCAATAAAATTATCTCCCCAGTTTTCTGCTTTCATTCTAATCTTGGCTGCCTTGGTTTTCTTTGTACAAAACCTTTCAAATTTTATGTAATAGTTCATAAATCACATAGCATTTTGACTTATCTAGATATATAATTTGAGATATTGGTCTTTACCTAGTTTTTGCCAAACTATTTTTCAGTTTTCTCCAGTTTTTATCAAATAACTATTTTTGTCCCCAAAGCTTGGATTTTTGCATTTATCAAACACTTGATTATTATGGTTTTTACCTACTATATATTATATACTCAATCTATCCCACTAATCAATCAATCTATCTCTTATCCAGTACTAGATTTTTTCCAATGATTACCTCTTTTTAATACAATTTGAGATCTGATACAGGGAAGCCACCTTCCTTCACAATTTTTTCTTATCAATTCTCTTTATATCCTCAACTTTTTTCACATTAATTTTTATATTATTTTTCTCATTCTATTAACTATTTTTTTGATTGCTAAAACACAGAATAGGTAAATTAACTTAGGTAGAATTATCATTTTTATTATACTGGCTCAACCTTCCTATGATCCATTAATATTTTCCAGTTGTTCAGATCTGACTTTATTAGTGTGAAAATTTGTAATTTTGTTTGTTCTATTGTTTTTTTTCCACATGACAAGACTTCAAATCCTTGACCACAGCTACCATGTTTGCTCTGAATTTTCTCTACTCCAGGCTAAGCATCTCCAGTTTCTTCAATCATTCTCAATACAACATGGATTCAAAACCCTTCACTATTCTGGGTTACTTGCTCTGAACCTTCACCAACTCATCAATAACCTTCTTGAACTGCCATGCTCAGATCTGACCATGATACTCAATTGTGGTCTGACCAGCTTAGTAGAGTGGAACAAATGACCTTTTTTCCCGGAAGATCTGTAGCTCAAATTTGTGGGCCGTCATCACAAACTATTCACTCATATTGAGCTTACTACTGAATATACTAAATCTCCCTGATCATTTTAGACAAATTGCAATCTGACCATGTCTTTCTCATCTTCTACTTAAAGTTGATGTTTTTAAACCTTTGTGTAAGATTTTACATTTTCTTGATTAAATTTCATTTTATTAGAGATTCCACCCAACATTTCTGTCCTGCTGTGATCTTTTTTTGGATACGGATTCTGTCCCACAGAATGTTAGCAGTCTGTTTCACCTTTTTTTTCATTTGTATAAAGTCTAACATTTAAAGCTGTGATATTCCAGAAAAACCTCTTTGTTTTCCTAGGACTAGCATTTCTGGCAATAGATTGTTTCCACTATAGGGACATATATCCTTCTTTTTTCTGTCCCCTCCATTAATTGTTCAACGAGTATTCATTCAGAGCCTTGTCTCTACCAGACTTTTATCCTTTCTCTTTCTGTTAACTCCCTATATTTATAATGTTTTGTGATAGGAACTTTCATCTCTCTAGCAAGGTTTTAGAGCTTTCCAGTCAGTGACAGAGGTGAAAAAATTAATCAGTAACTCTGCTGGAGTTCCCATTTTTCCTTATAAGTTCCCTGGTCCTCATTTTTTCATCACTGAATTATCTTGCTATGTGGGGTGACCCAGGTGTTCTAGTAAGCTAAGAGGAGTGACAAGAGTGTAAACTTGATGCCAGGTCCTTGGTCCAGCTTTTAAAGGATCATTGCATCTCCTCCCACCTTCTATTCCCTAAAGAGCATTTCTCTGGAGGCCTGGAGTCTCCTTTACAATCTGAGTTTAAGATGCATTCCATCACCTCTTGGGATCCCATTATATCTTTGTCTCACAATTGTCCCTTGAGTGACTATTATCCAGATAAATACTTGGCCTGTCTTCCTTTGTGAATGATGCTTCCTCATATCCCTGGGAGTCTTAGGGTAAGCCACAGCCTTCCCTTTTTTGGTTATGTTAAAATGCACCAAATAAAGTTCTATTGCATTCCCCATCATTGGCCAGTTTCCCTCTTCAGTGAGAACTTAGTCCCCAAAAGAAAATGCAATGGACTGAGACAGGGACCCCAAAACTGCCTGCACAAGCTACAGTAATCTTACTGTCACCTTTACTCCTCTCTGTCACTGTCTTGCACATTCCTGCTTCTTTAGGTGTCTTCCGGCATATCATTACCCATCGAGAATGCCCTTATTATTCTTTGCCACCTATTCGAAGCCTATGAAATCTTTGATGCCCACCTCAACTTCTGCATTTTCAGGGTTCTGTAATCTCTTATATTAGTATGACCAAGAAAACAGGAAATGGCTTTGGGACACAGGTTCATCACCACCCAAACCCTTTGTTTTTCTTTTGTTTTTGGTTTTTTCAAATTTACAGATTTTATTAATGTTTCTATGCTTTGTTTTGATTTGTACCTAAGACCTCAGGCTACATACAGCATAGCTTAGCACACATTTCTCCAAAATCACACGTAACACAGGAGACACAAAGCGAAAGCTATGCAAGACCAACAAATCACCAGAAACTTTCTATTCCACAGCAGCCTTTGCTCTACTACAAACACACCTCACTTGGATAAATATCAACTGCCATTTGGGAAGTTCTGCATTTCACTGCTTTTATTTGATGCACAGACAGTCTTCCAACAGGAAAGAAGCTAATGAAGTCCTCAGGATTATTACCCAAAGCTACTACCCTTCTTTCTTCCCTCCCTTATGACTCAGCTGCCCCATCTCCCTTAGATGTGGCAATTATATGCAGTCAGAAAGCACTAACTGGATTAAAGGAGAATCAGTTTCCAGCAGAAATTTCCATAACTCTTGTATATACATAACACACAGGCCACCCCTTGTGCTCTTAGGAAACTGCCCTTAAGTTAAAAGTAAATGTGTTTTACTCTAATACACAATTAGATGACTATCTGTTTGCTATGATGCCTTGCAAAATTCTTGCAAGTATATTTGCCTGCAAGCAAGACTTATTTCCAAAGTTTCAAAAACTTTGTTCTATTAGACATGTCTGGACATTGAATAACAGCATGTGTGCTATTTTGATGGCAAATGAGAATAGATCTTGTCGATTTCTTTCCCTGTATTGGTCCAGTTTTATCACCTCACCTTTCAGCTACCAATTGGAATCCTGAAGGAGATCTGCTTTTCAATCTCATGACTCTTAGCATAAAAATCCTTCATACAGTGCCAGAATGGTGTTGGGATTTACATTTTCTCAGTGTGATTTTGATGGTTTCCAAGGATGTAGTACAAAAGTTCAATTTCTGTTGATTGCGTCATGCTTCCAAACTTTACTTTTCATCTTGTGTTTAGATCATGGTGACCTGAAGCTGGTCTTCAGAATAAATAGAAACTCTATTTCAAGAAGAACAGTTTAATTTCTCTATTATTGTTTGTTGCCAGCAGGAAATTAATTAGGATGACGATGAAGAAGTAAATGACTCAAATTTTTACCTTAACTTTTAAAGATGACTTTGCTTTCATTTAATATACTATTTGTATTGTACCTATACTATACCTAAAATAAAAATGGTTCCTCCCACCCCACCCCACCATCTTCTTAGTAGTCTTCATGGCTTCCTCTTCAGGCCCTTGAAATCTTCATTTAATTAATGTCCATAGGTATTTATTAATTCCCTACTATGTGGGAAGGATAATGATATAAAAACTAAAATTCATGCCCTGAAGGAGCTTATATTCTGATTAGGCAAGTAGATATATAGGGTTACAAAAAAGAGATATGAAGTATTTGGGGAGGGGGAAGGCATTAGTAGCTTGGAAGATCAGGAAAGGTTTTAGATAGAAAGTTGTGCTCAGAGGCAGCAGCTAGGTTGTTTACTACATAGAGAGCCAGGCATGAAGATGAGAGGTCCTGGGTTCAATTATGGCCTCAGACACTTCCTAGCTGTTTGGGTAAGCAAGTCACTTAACCCCAATTGCCTAGTTCTTACCAGTCTTCTTCCTTGGAACTGATATTTAGCATCAATTCTAAGAAAGGAAGGAAAGATGGGAAGAAGGAAGGAAGGAAGGAAAGAAGGAAGAAGGAAGGAAGGAAGGAAAGAAGGAAGAAGGAAGGAAGGAAGGAAAGAAGGAAGGAAGAAATAAAGAAAGGAAGGAAGGAAGGAAGTTATGTTTAAGCCAATCTTTGAAGGAAATTAGAGATTCTAAGAAATAGTAGGCTAAAGGCTAATCTGTTAACCCCATACTGTATTAACTACTTAAACATCTCTAATGCCCTGAGCTATATACTTCAAAGCTTTCAACTTTAAGAACTACAGAACAAGAATTCTAAAACCCTTTTGACTAGACAGTAGTTGTTAAATGGAGATAAGAGATAAATACTTTACATAAACTAATTTGGCTAGATTGTTGGACTCAAAAGGCAGTAATCTGTGATATAGCTGGAAACATAAATTGGAGCCAAATTGTGAAGGATGTTAAATGTTGGAGTTTATTATTTGATCCTATAGTTAATAGAAAACAATTAAAACTTATTGGGGCAGCTAAGTGGAACAGTGGATAGAGTACCAGGTTTGGAATCAAGAAGATTCATCTTCATGAGTTGAAATCTGGCTGCAGACACTAGCTATATGACCCTGGGCAAGTCACTTAACTCTGCTGATTCTTCCTGACCCCAGGCCTGGCACTCCACTGCACCACTTAGCTGATGAATGGAGTCCCAGTGGAAATAATAGGTCAAATTAAAAGATGTAAGTTCAGAAACTTTAAACTATGTGATATAAGAATGTCCCCCTTTCTGACTCTTGTATATTTGCATATGGAAGGTGGAAGAGATAAGGCTGAGAAGTAGCATATGTAATGGATTTGGAAGGGAGCAAAGGGAGGAAATAGCCTTAGTAAGAACTTAAAAGCAAAGAAATCAAACTGAACAATCAATGGCAGGGGTATGTAGCTAGTAAACAGTAAACAAGAGAGCCATCAATGGAAAAAAAAACTCAGTTCATGGAAAATAGATATAAAGTGGCATGGTACTATAGGAAGAGTATCTAAAATACTAAAATTCAGAATAATCCAAGGCTGCCAATGAATGGCAAAGGCAACAAAAAGCTATATTAGGGAAAAGGAGATTAAAGAAGGAATAAGACTGCTACTATTTGAGAGTAGATTAGCTGTTGTCATAATTGATAAGAAAAAGAATTTTCTTTCAACTCTGAATTACTTCTGATTTTTTTTCTGTTAAGAAGAATGACCTTTGAATTGGAGAGAACTGAACAAATATAGCTAATAGAGAGTTTAAAGAAAGATAAGAAATGTTGGGTAATTAGAAAAGGAAGTAGTGATAGCAATGAACCAGCATGACTTCATCGAAAATGGATCATGGCAGGGACAGCTAGGTGGTTTAGTGGATAGAACGCCAGTCCTTAGTGGATAGAATACCAATTGGGAAGACCTGTGTTCAAATCTGGTCTCAGATACTTCCTAGCTGTGTGTCTCCAGACAAATCATTTCATCCCAATCGGCTATCTTTTCCTGCTCTTCTGCCTTGGAACCAATATTTAGTGTTGTTTCTAAAAGAGAAGGCAAGGAGGTTTTTTAATTAAAATTTAAAAAAATTTAATGGATCATGGCAGACTAATTTCCTTTCCAGAATAAGTCACTAGACTATATAGATCAGGGGACTGCTGTAGGTATGATATTTGACAATATCTCCCATGTTATTCTTATGGAAAAGATGGAGAAAATATGAGCTAGGCAACAGGGCAGTTAAATGAATTTGGAACTAAATAACCAAACCCACAGGATAGGAATTGCACCAGGGATTAAAATGGGGAACTAGGGAGGCAGCTAGGAGGATCAGTGTATTGAGAGTCAGACCTAGAGATTGGAGGTCCTGTATTCAAATCTGATCTCAGACACTTTCTAGCGGTATGACTCTGGGCAAGTCACTTAACCCCCATTGCCTAACCTTATTGCTTTTCTGCCTTGGAACCAATACTTAGTATTGATTCTAAGATGGAAGGCAAAGGTTTTGTTAAAAAATAAAAAAGGAAACTTCCAGGCAAGGAAATTCTCTCTACCAACGTAAGATGACACCCTTTCCCACACTGCCTCTAAATCAACCCCAAAACTTATGAAAAAGAAAGCTATCCACATTCAGAGGAAGAACTGTAGGAGTAGAAACACAGAAGAAAAACAACTACTTGAACACATGGGTTGATGGGGATATGATTGGGGATGTAGATACTAAATAATCACCCGAATGCACCCATCAATAATATGGAAATAGGTCTTGATCAATGATGCATATAAAACCTAGTAGAATTGCATGTCAGCTTTGGCGGGGGGTGGGGGGTGGAGGAGGTTGGGGAGAGAGAACATGAATCATGTACCCATGGGAAAACATTCTAAATTGAAAAAAAATTTAAAAACCCAACTCTCCTAAACTAAAAATAAGCAAATCAACCCCAAAGAGAAGTCATTCTAGCCTAATGTCCACTTGAAGGGAAGTCTTTACTGAAATGCCCCTCCCCCCAGGAATCTGTTCTTTGCCCTATAGTGTTTTACATTTTTATAAATGACTAAGATGAAAATATGTTATATAATTGAATGAAATAGCTCTTAATGATTACCTTAATTTCCTCTCCATTAGAGGTGAGATCACCCTTTTCATTCTTATATTTATATACAATGCCTTCTTTGGTGCAGGCATGGCATGGAGACATTTGTGTGCCAGCATCTCTCATGTCCCATAATTGATACCAAAGTTCTTCAGGGAGATATCTAGAGTATCTTCCTATTGCTTCTTCTGACCTCTGTGTGAACATTTGCCTTGTGTGAGTTTTACATAAAAAATTCTTTTAGGCAAACATATGTTTGGCCATCAAAGAATGTGGCCAGCCCATCACAATTGTGCTCTCTGCAGTAGAGTTTGTATCCTTGGCAGTTTAGTTTGAGAAAGGACCTCAGGGTCCAGTACCTTACATTTCTAGGTGATTTTCAGAAACTCCCCAAGATAATTTAAATGGAAATCATTCTGTTTCCTGGCATGGTGTTGGTAGACTGCCAGTTTTCACGAGTATACAAAAACGAGGTTAGCACAATGTAAACCTTCAGTTTGGTATGCAACCTAACCCCTTCTCTCCCATACATTCCTTTGGAGCTTCCCAACACGTGAGCTAGCTCTGGCAATGCATATGTCAACTTCATCATCTGTGAGTACATCCTTAGAAAATATACTGCCAAGTTGAGTGATTTTATCCCAGCATTCAAAATTTCTCTATTTGCTGTGACCTACAGAGGATGCAGTGTTGCTTGGTGGAGGACCTCTCTTTCCTTTGAGTTAATAGTCAGGCCAAAATCAGCACAAATGGTAGAGAAATGATCCATATTTTGTTGCATCTCAGACTCAGAGGCCACACCAAGTGCACAATCATCTGTAAACAAAAAGTCATACACCAACTCTCCCTCCTCTTTCGTGTTGGCTTGTAGCCTTTTTCAAGTTAAATAATTTATAATCAATGCAGTAGCTGATCTTGATAACATCTTCATCCTCTTTAAAAGTATCTGACAAAAATCACCAAAAACATCATGCTAAAAAGCATGGGAGTAAGTGCATAGCCCTGCTTCACTCCACTGGTGACTGGAAAAGCATGAGAGCATCATCCATTATCCAGGATCTGCACAAGCATGCTGTCATGAAATTGGAATGCAAGAATGAGGAACTTCTCTGGGGAACTAAATTTTGCCATGCCATCCACAAGTCCTTATAACTAAAGATATCAAAGGCCTTTGGTCAGATTGACAAATGTTGTATACAGACCATTGTTCTGCTCTTGGAATTTCTCCTGGAGTTGTTGAGCAGCTAACACCACATCCACTGTTTCTTGGCACTTTTTTTTTCTTTTTCTTATTTTTTTTTAAACCCTTGTACTTCGGTGTATTGTCTCATAGGTGGAAGATTGGTAAGGGTGGGCAATGGGGGTCAAGTGACTTGCCCAGGGTCACACAGCTGGGAAGTGGCTGAGGCCGGGTTTGAACCTAGGACCTCCTGTCTCTAGGCCTGACTCTCACTCCACTGAGCTACCCAGCTGCCCCTTTCTTGGCACTTTTGGAAAACAAACTAACTCTTGGGACAACCATCTTCCAGACGAAAGATCAACCTATAAAGGAGGGCTCTGGTAAGAATCTCACCAGCAATGATTGAGAGAGACCCCCGATGATTGTCTCAGAACAACCTATTTCCTTTTCCCTTTTAAAAATAGAAGTGGACGCATCCTTTATTTCCTGGAGTATAACCTCCTCTTGCCATATAACCTGGAAGTTTTCAGTCAGCTTTTGTATGAACAGTGGACCCTCTGCCTTATAAATCTCTGCTATAATAGTATCAACATCAGGTGTTGTCTCACACAAGAGGAGCCTAATGGGTTTCAAAACCTCTTCAGCTGGAAGTTCAGCTAAAGAGGGATTGACTTCTACCTTAGGTATATGATCAATGCCTTCAATGATGGTTTATGACAGTCTTTCGAGAACATTATGGAAGTGTTCAACCCATCTCTCCAGGATCATGTTCTCATCCATGTGGCTCTATCAACACTGAATAGTTGAGATGTAGCATAGGTCTTTGGCTCAGAAATAGCCTTCAGTCCATTGTAGAAGAGTTCTGGATTGTTATTATTGGCATAAAACTGAATTTTATCTGCCTTTTCACTGAGTCAAGAATCCTGCATCTCTCTAAGCTTCTTTTTCACTTAACTTTTGATGGAGTTAAATGTTGCAGTCTTAGAGACAGGCAAACTATCCTGCTGGTAAACCTGTAGATTTCTTATTTTTCATTTAGTAGCTTCTGAATTTCCTCTTCATTTAGGCCAATCCTGATGTTTGCAAGTGTTCTGGCTCAGATGAGTAACTACAATACTGTACACCAAATCTCTGAAAACTGTCCACAATTTTTCTTCTCCACTGTTGCCAACTGTATGTTGGCTCAGTTTTCCCTCCAAGGCAGCAGCAAATTGTTCATGCATGGAGAAGCACTCTAATCTATTGATGTTATAGTCATCTTGCCTTGGATCGTTGCTTTTGTTGAATGTCAATGTTTAACTTAGAGAGGATAAGTCTACGTTAGGTCCAGCACTTTGCACCACATTGTCTTTGTCACTCACATCTTTTCTGTCTCTTTTCCTTGCCATGACATAGTATATAATAAATCCCAGATTGCTAAGGATGCATCCATAAAGTTTCATTGCATTTAAGTAAGCAGAAGGCAGTGTTGTTATGAGAAGTTCATGAGACACACAAGTCTTCAGTAGTAAGTGACCACTGCTTTTGCTGTTTCTGACTCCATTCCTCCCAAGGAATCCCTTCCATGTCTAATGGTCTGTACCTACTCTAGCATTAAAGTCACCCAGAATTAGAAGTTTGTCTTCCTTTAGCCCAAAAGGATAAGATTTATATAAAGCATCACAGCTTTCCTTTTTAAAAATTTTATTTATTTAGCATGTTTTTCCATGGTTATGTGATTCATGATTTTTCCCAACCCTCTTCCCTTCCCCTCCTGGAACTGACAAACAGTTCCATGGGTTATACATGTATCACTGTTCAAAACCTATTTTCATGTTATTTATATTTGCAGGAGAGCGATCTTTTAAAGCCAATACTCCAATCGTATCTCCATTGAATCATGTGATTGGCCAAATGTTTTTTCTTCTGTGTTTCTGCTCCCACAATTCTTTCTCTGGATGTGGATAGCATTCTTTCTCATAAGTTCATCTGAATTGTCCTGTATCATTGCATTGCTACTAGTAGAAAAGTCCATTACATTCTATTGTGCCACAATGTTTCAGATTCTGTGTACAATGTTCTCCTGGTTCTGCTCCTTTCACTCTGCATCAATTCCTGGAGGTCTTTCCAGTTCACATAGAATTCCTCCAGTTTATTATTCCTTTCAGCACAATAGTATTCTATCACCATCAGATACCACAACTTGTTCAGCTATTCCCCAATTGAAGGGCATCCCCCTCGTTTTCTAATTTTATGCCACCACAAAGAGTGCAGCTATAAATATTTTTGTACAAGTCTTTTCCCTTATTATCTCTTTAGGGTACAAACCCAGCAGTGGTATGGCTAGATCAAAGGGCAGGCATTCTTTTAAAGCTCTTTGGGCATAGTTCCAAATTGCCTTCCAGAATGTTTGGATCAATTCACAACTCCATCAGCAATGCTGATTTTAACACATCCCCCAACATTTATCATTTTCCTTTGCTGCCATATTAGCCAATCTGCTGAGTGTAAGGTGGTACCTCAGAGTTGTTTTTCTCTAATCAAGAGGGATTTAGAACATCACAACTATCCAGCAATCACTTCTGTGAGATTCATATTGCAGAGAGGGATTCTAGCTGCAGAGAGGGATTCAGGCTTCAGCTCAGAATTCCAGAGGGCCCCCTGGGAATTCCGAGAGAGGAGGCAGTTAAAGGCAGTTGGAGCCCTAGTATTGGAGGAGTAGGCAGGTCACTCTGCTTGCTGGGTTGTGGGTCCTGGGTTGCTCTTGGGGCTTGAGGCTTGAATCTGAGAAAAGCCATTTTAGTTCCTAACTGACAACCTGCTTTATCTGGGTTTGACATCCAACAACATCACAGTTTACCTCTATTTAGTTATTTAGACATAGAGGAAGAATATTTATAGGGATAGAGAGCAGATTAGCTATTCAAGTTACCTTTCCCCTTTGGGGGGAGGGACTTCTTGGACATATTAGTTTGAGGGCTTCCCAGACCTTATCAATCCTTATCCATCTCTCTTCCCATTCCCTCCTATTATTAAACCGTTTATTAATTGGGAGCAGTGGCTAGTTACATATTTGGGATATACTCACAACCTCCTCAAGCTGAGTTCTTCCTGCTTTGTAGCCCAGAAGTAAAACCTATCTCCTGTGCCTGTGAGCTTCTAAGACACCAAGATTTTCCAATACATTCCTGTGGGGAAATAGTTTAGAGAAAGTTATCATCTTTAGGAGTTCAGCCTTTCCTAACCTACTGTCTTGGCCACCATTATTATACAGTAACTGATTTTCCAACTGCCCAGTGGGAGGGGGGAAGTGAAGGAGCACTTTGACTAGATCCTGCCCCTCCCTTCAGTCAAACCTGTTGGTGTGTGTGTGTCCCTCCATAGACCAAAAGATTACAGAGACTTGATTGCTACAGACCCTTAACATCCTACAGCTTCCCAAATACAACACTTCTCATTAGTCAGATGGGAGCTTTGGTGTCCTGTTTTGGGTCGTGTATGACTCAAGGGTTGACACTGTAAGATGTTGAAAAATCTCCTAATTAGCTCCAGAGCTGATTGAGCTGACAACTCTAGATATACAGAACTTCTCTTTTCATTTCTGTATTGTTCCCATCTTCATCTTAAGAATCAAGTAAGTAAAGGAATGGATTGTCCTGTTTCCTAAGGGGCCTTCATATGACCATTGGTACATGGCTGCTTGTTTTTATTTCTTGATCTTAGGCAAATGAGTAAAATTTGAAATATATGCATATCTTGGTAATCCTGTGAATGCAATAGTGTAGCATCCCTATAGATGACAAAAGCTTCTGCAACAAAGAAGATAGCAACAAGAAGCTCTAACCAAGCCTAACCTCTGTTACCAAAAGGCAAAAACCATATTTGATTGAAGGTGAACTATAAATTGCCTGATTAGAAGTACTGCAAGACTACTTTATGTTCTGATGAGGCTTAAATATTAACTTCTAACTGATTATGTAAACATAGATTAAAGTTACTGAATTTTGTTCTAATCACTCTGTTAATATAGGTTGTGATTCTTTTATATTTTAGCATTTCTCTTCCTGAGGAAGAATAAATTTCCTGTCTTATACCTGATTTACATTGTATACTGAGTATCTTTATTACTTTTCCCCTTTAGTGGAAACCATAAATTTGTGAGCTATAATTAAAATTGTCCCCAGAATATCCTCCTTGGGGGGTCTAAATGAGCCAATAAGCATGAGAAAAAGGAGTTAGAGGCAAGGTTCTACTGGTTAGACAAGATTTTGTATCAAAATGTTAATTCTATTTGTAATTTTTTCCCCTTAGCTCTCATTTCTTTTCCAATTTTCCCCTTCCAACACTTTTATTCTATTTAGAAATAAAAATCTTAACTCCTTTTAAAAACCCCACAAACCACTTGCTTCATCTTTTCCAAGAATTCTGGTTGGTTTTCTGCCCAAGTTGCAATTTTCTTTGAAGTACCACACACAGATATTTGGGAGTAATCCTCTTCTTCTTTGTGTCTTGAGCATACTTGTAATCATAATAGCTCATTATGGTTGGGGGGGGTTTATTTGCCCATTTTCCAACCTACTTTCTGACTTTGGATTTAATGAATTCTGCTATTCTTCTGGAGGGAAAGTTTGGATTGGTCTTGTTTTTTTTTTTTTCTAAGGATATTGAGATTGTGTTTTTCTAAGATCTCAGGGACAAGACTGGGACTTAAAAGCTAAAGTTTTCAGTACTCCAAAGGGTTCTGATCCAGGACAAAGTCTGAATTCTGCCCTTCTGGTCTAAGTTCTGCAAATTCTTCACCTGGATTTGGTTCTGTGCAAGAGTAGGCTGCTGCTGGACTTGGCCCCTATCAGCCAGTTTGGAAATTCTGTTGGTTCAAATTGGAAGAAGTGTAAGCATCACTTTGGGTTTCCTGTCTTGGTTATTCCTCTGTGGGATGGGATAGATGCTGGGAGTGAAATCCTGATTTGTGGGCTGAGATCTGAGTTACACTACTGTAGGACAAAGCTCTGAACTGGTCAGACTTCATTACTAGCTATAGAAGAGAGACAGGTGAGTTCCTTAGGCCCTGATGCCTTAAGCAGTATGTCTCATTGTTAAATTGTAACAAAACTTTATGGTTATTATATGACATTAGAAAATTGTAATCTCTGTTGGCCTCTTGAATAATTTAAAATCATTTTCTCTGCAATAATAGTATAGAAATGATGAAATTAAGATGCTCTTTTGGCTCACCTGTCTCCCTTTGTAAGCCTTAAAGAACTCTTAACTGAGTAGTTATGGTAATAAGAGGGAAAATTAAAAAAGGAATAGGAGCTCTTGGCTCCTCTTTGTTCAAGAAAAGGGATGGTTTTAGACAAATTTTGATACAGGAGACTTTAGTTCTCTCCACATTCTCCATTGGGTTCTTTCCTCACTTCAGTGGGTCTTTTTAGTTCTCCCCAGTGTGGCTCAACTCTTTCATTCCTATTCACGATAAGTAGTTTTTCCAAAATAAATAAATCTGTAGATTGCTTGCAATTAAAAATGTGACTAGTAACAGTTTGAAAAAAGAATCTTTTTACTGGAAAGCGAGGGTATGCCCTTCAATTGGGGAATGGCTGAACAAATTGTGGTATATGTTGGTGATGGAATACTATTGTGCTCAAAGGAATAATAAACTGGAGGAATTCCTTGTGAACTCAAAAGACCTCCAGGAATTGATGCAGAGCGAAAGGAGCAGAGCCAGAAGACATTGTACACAGAGACTGATATACTGTGATAAAATAGAATGTAATGGACTTCTGTACTAGCAGCAATGCAATGATCCATAACAATTCTGAGGGACTTGTGGAAAGGAACCCTACCCACATTCAGAGGAAGAACTACAGGAGAGGAAACACAGAAGAAAAGCAACTGCTTGAACACATGGGTTGAGGCGGACATGATTGGGGATGTAGACTCGAAACTACCACACCAATGTAACTATCAATAATAAGTCTTGACTGACCACACATGTTAAAACCAGTGGAAATGTGAATTAGCTATGGGAGAGGGAATATGAGGGGGTGAAGGGTAAAGCAAAAACATGAATTATGTAACCATGGAAAATTTTTCTAAAAATAAAAAATTAATCAAAAATAAAATAAAATAAAAATAAAATGAGGGTTTTAACCTGAGGTTCATACATAGTAGCCCTTACTAAGCAGTGTGTCTCACTAGTAAAGTGTTACAAAACAGAGTCTGTGAACTTGGATGGGGAAAAATATCTTTATTTTCCTTCACCTTGGTTTTCCTTTATAATCCTATGTAATTTATATTATGCATTTACTACCCAGATTGCCAGAGGGGGTCCATGATATTAAAAAAAAAAAGGCTAACAATGTTTTATTTAAAAGATATTTTCATTTTAGCAGGAATCGGAATGTTTACATAAAAGAATAAAATATCAGCCCAAGTATTTTAGTTGTCAACTAGTAGTGAAAAATGTTCTCCTTTCTCTCTCTCTCTCTCCCTTCCCTTCCCCCCTCTTTCTCTTTTTCTCTTTCTCTTTCTCTCTGCCTCCACCCCCTTCTTCTTCTCCCTCTCCCATTAAGTCCCAAAGGCTTCCAGTGGCATAGTAGCTGGGCTATACCTGCTCTTATATCTTTAAGCTAGGCAGGCAAGTCAAAGAACTCATTCCAAATAATAAACAAACAAAATGGTGGTGAAGAGGGGGCGCTGTAATCATCTGAATTAGCAAATAATGTTACTCAGATGCTCTGGTTAGCTCCTGGATTTCCACTTCACTTTGTACTATGGAAATATAGCTCAAAAGTTCCTTCAAGAAGGTTTGCCAAGGTCTAACTCAGGCTTTGGCTCATCTTGTAGCTCTCAACATCCCACAGAATACTCAGAAGCCATCTCCTCATAACCACTGACTGGCAAGAGGCTCTTCTGTTGCTAAGGGACAGCTCATAATATTTGGTATTGGAACAAAGAGGAGAGATACCTACACACTTTACTGAAGTGGTTGCTATTTGTGGCTTTCTTGTATAGTAAAAAATGATTTAGTGAGGAAATATGAGGAAGTGAGTATGCAAACCATGCAGAGTAAATGTAGAGAGCTTCTAGGACTTCATTCATAAGCTATCTCAGGCTCCTTGAAATCATATCTAGACTTTTCTCATTGGTGAATTGGGAAGGAAGGGTTTCTGGGATTTATTCTGTGAAAACAATGGTTTTCAAAGTGTGGTCCCAGGACTTCTGAACTTCTCTGAGATGCCGCAAAGGGGTTTGTGAGGGCCAAACTATTTTCATAGCAATACTAAGATGCTTTCAAATCTAATATACAAATATCAACAGATATAATTCACATAAACAAAAGTCCTCAATACTTTTTAAGAACATAAAGGGATCCTGAGACAAACATGTTTGAGAACTACTATTTTAAAGGGAAAGTATTTTGGTCTTGGGTTGAGCCCTGACCTAAAGGACTACATAATCTTACTAGAAAATTGAATTTTTGTTTTTAAACTTCTTAGTTTCAGCTCATTTCTTATTAGTTCTGATCATTTCACCCATAACTTGCTCTCACTTGATATCTTGGGGAAACAACAGGAACTAAAAAGTAGGGTTAAAGATTTTTAAAAATTTATAATCTTTAAAAACAAACCAATTTTAGGCTCATGGCCTACAAAGTGGTATCTGAAATGACCTCAAAAGCTTTCTCTAAACTGAACCAAATGAATGCAGTAATTGTTTTTGTTCAGACATTTAAGTTGCACTTGTCTTCCCGACCCCATTTGGGGTTTTCTTGGCAAAGATACTAGAATAGTTTGTCATTTTCTTCTTTACATTTGACATATGAGGAAACTGAGGCAAACAGAGCTAAGTGATTTTCCCAGGGTCTCACAACTAGTAAGTATAAAACTGACTCAACTCTGCCATTTACTACTGCTAAATTTTAGGCTAGTTCCTTGAGCTCTCTCGTCCTTAGTTTTCTCTTATCAGAGAGTTGGACTACATGACATCTGAAGCCCTGATCAACTCTAGACTCATAAGTTTATAAATATTATCTGTTTATTATATGAATATTACTGTAGCAAATGCAAAACATAATTTAAAACTGATCATTAAAAAATCACAACTTAAATGTCCCAATGATGGTTTCAAATCATAAAGATTGCAAGAGAGCTCAGAGATCATTTAGTCTAAGCTCTAATTTTATAGATGAAGAAATCATGCCAATTAAAGGGAAATGCTTGCCCAAGATGACCCTGCTAGTTAAGGACAACACCAAGCCAGATTTCTTTGTCTTTTGACTTGCAATCAAGCTTCCCCAAAAGTGGGTGTGATGATGGATAGAACTCCACTTTGCATTTACCTTCAAAGTAGGTTTCTGTGTCACAGAGAAAGATAATCAGTGTTATTGCATTCTAGTCACACCTTATTTTTGAGCTAAATTGTCATCACTCATGCTTTATCTCTCACTTCTTAAAAATTGTGCTTGGCTCTTGAATGCCTTTTAGACATTGCTCAGAATCAAATCCACCCACACAAAGGTGAAAGTTTGCCTCCTTTCAGGAGATTCAGAGGAATGTTGTGTAGCCTGAGATGTCAACTCCAAAGGAGTACAAACTCATTTGAATGTATGGGTTTTTGCATGGCCATTTGAAATAAATGACCCATATTACCCTGATAGTCATAATCGAAAAATGCATACCATAGAAACGTGTCAGTGAAAGATTACTGTGCTTATTGTTTGATCTCTACCCTGGATCCAACCTTCTTTTCAATGTATTATGTGCACCAAGATCAAAGCCAAGAGTCAAAAGGAAATCAAAGTTCAGATTTGGGATGTTCGGAGATTTTAAATATGTACATTTGGACTTGATTTCTACTGAATCTTAATGGTTTCCCTTTTCTGAGGATCAGCTATACAAATTGAAACCAAGAAGAAAAAACTTTAAAAGAATTCATCTTTATTTCAGATATGGCACAATAATATACAGGATATAAAGATCATGTTTTAGAAGAGGCATTGAGAACCTAGAGAAAATCCAGAGAACAGCAACTAGGATCCTAAAGGCATATGCTACCATGTTATGAGGCTCATAGGATCACAGATTTAGAACTAAAAGGGACCTCAGATCATCTCTAATCTAACCCTTTTTTATTGCTCAGTCATTTTCAGTCTTGTTTGACACTTTATGACCCAACTTGGCATTTTCTTAGTGAAGATCTTGGAATGATTTGCCATTTCCTTCTCCAGATCATTTTATAGATGGTGAACTGAAGCAAACAGAATAAAATGACTTGCCCAGGGTCACACAGGTAGTATCTGAGGTTTAATTCAAATTCAGCTACCACTAACTCCAGGACTGGTGCTTTATGCACTCTTCTACCTAACTACCCCTGCACTTTCATCTTAGAGATAAAGAAACAAAACTCAGAGGCTAAGTGCCTTGTTCAAGGTCATGTGGAATAAGTTGTAAAGTCGGGATTCAAGTTCAGGTCTTTTGAGTCCACATTTGGCTCAGAAGACACACGGCTAGCTAAGGGCAGTGCTAAACAAAAATTAAGTGACTTTGAATCTGACCTCAGACACTTATTAGTTTTGTTACCCTGGGCAAGTCATTTAACCTCTCAGCCTCAGTTTCCCATATGTAAAATGCAGATAATAATCATAACTATTTCTCAGAATTATAATGAGGACAAAAGGAGATGTTTGGATTGTTTTTTGTAAAGAAATTTTATTTTAGCAACTACATGTAATAACAATTTTCCACTTAAGTTTTATGAATTTATATGATCCAAATTGTCTCCTTCCCTCATTTCCCTCCCACTTCCTGGAGCTGGTAAGCAATTTTATCTGGGTTATACATGTATAATCAGGCAAAACAAATTTACATATTGTTTATTTTTGTAAGAAAATACTCATATAAAACCAAAAACCCAAATAAACTAAAGTGAAAAATGATATGTTTTTTGATCTGCATTTTGACTCCAACAGTTCTTTCTCTGGAGGTGGGCTTTATCATAAGTCCCTCAAAATTGTCCTGGATCATTGTATTGAGGAGAATAGCTAAGTCTTTCTCAGCTAATCATTTCACAATATTGCTGTTATTATATTCATCATTCTCCTGATTCTGCTTATTTTATTCTGCATCAGTTCACGTATGTCTTTCCAGTTCTTCCTGAAATATCCCATTTACTTCTTACAGCATCATCATATACCACAATTGATGGATAGCTCCTCAGTTTCCAATTCTTTGTCCCCACAAAAAGAGCTGTTAAAAACATTTTTTGTATGAGTGGGTCTTTCTCCCCAACCTTTTAAAAATTTCTTTGGGATACTGACCTAGAAGTGGCATTACAGCATCAAAGGGTATGCTGTTTTATAACCATTTGGGCAGTTCCAAATTGCCCTCCAGAATGATTGGACCAGTTTACAACTCCACCAACAATGCATTAATGTCCCAATTTTGCCACATCCCCTCCAACATTTATTACTTTCCTTTACTGTCAGATTTGCCAATCTGATAGGTGTGAGGTGGTACTCAGATTTGTTTTAATTTGCATTTCCCTAATCAAGAGTGATTAAGATAATTTTTTCATACGATTATTGATAGCCTTGATTTCTTTATCTGAAATCAGATAGCTGCTTTTTGTATCCTTTGACCATTTATCAATTGGGGAATGGCTTGTATTCTTATAAATTTGACTTAGCTCTCTATTGATACCTTTGTCAGGGAAATTTGTTATAAAATCCTCCCCCCACCCCCGGTTTTTTGTTTCCCTTCTAGTCTTGGTTACATTGGTTTTGTTTATACAAAACCCTTTTAACTTAATTTTAAATTAAATTAACTTAAATTTAAATTGATATACTCAAAAGTATTCATTTTATATCTTGTAATGTTTTCTTTCCCTTTTTTGTTCATAAATTCTTTACTTCTTCAAAGATCTGACAGGTAAACTATTCTTTGTTCCCCTACTTTACTTATAGTATCACCCTTTTGTCTAAATCGTATAGTGGTTTTGACCTTATCTTGATATAGGCTGTGAGATATTGGCCTATGTCTAGTTTCTGTCATATCGTTTTCCAGTTTTCCCAGCAGTTTTGTCAGATAGTGAGTTCTTATCCCCAAAGCTGGGATCTTTAGGTTTATCAAACACTAGATTGCTGAGGACATTTATTCCAATGTCTATTCCATTGATCCATCCTTCTGTTTCTTAGCCAGTAGCAGATTATTTTAATGATTTCTGGTTTATAGTACAGTTTGAGATCTGGTACTGCTAGGTCACCATCCTTAACATTTTTCCCTCATTAATTTACTCACTATTCTTGATCTTCTTTTCTTCCAGTTGAATTTTGTTATTATTTTTCTAGTTTTATAAAATATTTTTGATAGTTTGTTAAGGCCCTACATAATTAATTTAAGTAGAATTGTCATTTTTATTATATTAGCTCATCCAACAAATGAGTAAATAATGTTTTTCCAATTGTTTAGATCTGACTTTCTCTGTGTAAAAAAGTGTTTTGTAATTGTGTACATCTAAATCCTATGTTTGTCTTGGCAAATAGATTCTCAAAATGAGATATTTGTAAAGGGCTTTGCAAGCCTTAAATGACTATATTAATGCTGGCTATTATTGTTGTTGTGATTATTGCCATGTACAGACTGAACTAGATGGCCACTGAGGTCCCTTCCAACTACCATATTCTGTTATTTTAAGGAAGGAGAGAGACTGTGGGTGATTCTGTTGTTGCTCCCAGGAGTGAAAGAGATCATAATGAGAGAATGGGTTGTCTAGTGAAATTCCAGAGGTTGCTCAGTTTCTCCATCTGATTCTGAAATTTTATTGGGAGGACTTGGAACCCCTCAGTTGGCATCTGAAGTGACTCAGTAAAGACTGAAGCAGGTTCACCTCTGATCCTCATGCTATGAAGAATTATTGCCATGAATGCACCTGAATAGCTGCTCCTCTCCTCTGTCCCATCCTGAATTCTGCCTATGTGCCTCTCATAACTACTATGTGGAAGAATTTCCCTATAATGGTATAAAATCATCCACATCATAAAAAAATAGTTGTAAAGTCCGGCCCCATTCAGATTTTGGACATATAATGTTTGTTTGTTTTGCCAAAGTATGAAACTTTGGATAGGCTCATTTGTAATTGGTAAAGAGTATAAGACTTCGAATGACTTATTTGTGTACCACTCCATTGATATGGACCATCTCAGTCCCTTTTCCCAACACACTCATTGGTATGTACAAATTAGGGAGCTTTATAGTTTATTTGTTTTTTCTAATATAACCCTTGCCTTCCATCTTAGAATAAATACTATGTATTAGTTCCAAGGCAGAAGAGCTATAAGGACTAGACACTGGGGATTAAGTGACTTGCTCAGGGTCACACAACTAGGAAATATATGAGGCCACATTTGAACCCAGGATCTCCCATCTTTAGGCCTGATTCTCGATCCACAGTGCTACATAGTTGCCTCCAGTTTATAGTTTTTTAGAACTAAAGCCTTTTGATAAGCAATACCAGTAGTCCAGTTTGGGCATAAGCTACAGAGGTAAGCATCTGTGAATTGTATTAGTTAGAGACTATAACCCAGGGTGAGATTTTCCACTGAGAACACCCAGCTCTATCCTATTTACCAAAATAAAAGTGTAAGTCCTAAGTCTCTACCCAGAGAGAGCAGAACTGGGGAAATAAAGGTTCTAGAACAAATGTCTTTGATTTTTCTGAAAGAACCCAGCAGGATCCTAGGAACTGAGTGGCCTGCCCAGGAGAGACATTGGACTCAGGAGGAAACAATAGCTCAAGGATATCACAAGAAAAGATATTTGGACCCTAAGTGCTAGGTGTCTTGTCCATGTGCATTCACTTTTGTGTGTATCTACCTTTCCAGGATATTTTAAGGTCATGTCCATTATTTTCCATCAAGACTGGGTGGATTTGTGGGATAGGGTACATCCCACAGGGGAATGTTTTCTAACTATTGTTCTTACGATGCCATTTCAGTAAATGCCTTTCCTTTGAATTAGTAAGATCTACTGGCTGACTATTAAAGGATAATGACCCAGGGAGCTTGTAAGCTATCGTTTCAGGAGTATATGTAAGTTGAAGAAAGGGAGGAAAAGAAGAGTAACTTCAAAGAGATAAATTACTATTGTTTATTAAAGTGAAAATTCATAAAGCAATTTTCCATCTAGGGAGGGATTGTTGTAATCCAGACACAATTGAACCAGTAAGTCATCATTAGGTACGACCAAGAGTAAAAGAAAGCTGAGTTAACTACTTGGGATAGTTGTTCCTTTTCAACAATATCCACGTGGAAAGTTCTTGCTAATCTTAGAGATTCATTTGACTACATGTACTGCGAAAAATCTTTGGGTAAATTCCCACAAGGAGACCCAAAGGTTAATTGATGGAGAAGATGGGCATCTTGTGTAACATATTCCAGTTGCTCAGGAATCACTGCCAAGTCTGGTTAGATCAAATATTAGATGTAAAGATAAGTGATTGCTCTCTGACTAACAAAGCTTGGCATGGTGAAATCCTGCCAAGTTATGTGCAATGAGATGCTGCCTGACCTTACTGACCAAAGTGGAGATTTTTAGATCCCAAATCTGGTCCCATTAGCAGTTTTTGACAATTCTACCTAGCGCTGTAACAAACAAATATGAAACCAATATTTCATAGAGTTTTTAACTATTCCTTGTCTATTATTTTCAGATGTATCAGAAAGACTTCAGAAGAAGGCTTACATCCATACATCAGTTCATTCATTCATTCAACAAGCATGAAGTCCCTATTTGATACTGACCACAAATAACTCATGTGTGGCATTATCTAGTAAAGTGCATTAGAACCATGGATGTGGAACATTACATGCAATGTTAAACTTTAAAATTTTATGTGTTTAGCCTTGCGGAAGTTCTCTTCCTTGTTTATACTTTGTTAGAAAGACTGGCTCTTTGGTGCTGTTTGGGTATAGATGTGATGAAATCTTGTGGTGGCAGCATGAAGTTTGGGACAACCAAACAACAGAAAAAGAAAACAGCCAGAGCAGTCATGGAAACTGCATAGAGACTGTTTAATGGAATGGAAGAGAACTCAGCTTTAAGGGAGTTTGGCATATTGGAGAGAGGGCCAGCCCAAAGACACACATACCTGGATTCAAGTTCTTCTACCATGTATGTGATGATGGGCAAGTGGCCTGAGCACACCTTTACATTTTCTTGCTGTTGGCAGGCCTCCAAAGTCATATGAATTAACCCACCAATAGCACCAGTAGGGCCTTATCTCAAAGAGATCAGAGAGGAAAAGGACTAATATGTATTAATACATGTGTAACAATTCTTTTAGTAGTAGCAAAAAAAACTCTGGAAAATAAGTTAGTTGGGGATTGGCTAAACAAATTATCATAAAGTACTAGATTATTATTGTGCTATGAGAAATGAGCAAGGGAATGGTTTCAGAGAAACTTGGCAAGATTTGTACGAACTGAAGCAGAGTGAATTGAGTAAAACCAAAACAACAGTTTTTATACAATAAAAGTATCATTGTAAAAACCAACAACTTTGAAAGACTTCTCATCTCTGATCAACCATGATTCTAGATTATTGAAAGTAAAGAATGCTTCTCACTTCCTAACTAAAGATGATAAATATACAGAATAATTCATATTTTGGGGTATGACCAATAGTTTATTATTTTTTGCTTGGCTATGTAAATTTGTTATAATGATTTCCCTTTCCACTTTTTTTTGAAGGGGAGGGGTAGTAGAAGTGGAGAAGAAAATAAATGCTTGTAAATAGAAAGAAATCTAATTTTTTTAAAATGTAAGATAACTCATAAAAAATAAACTGAGGACCAAACTACTTGTTTCCTCATCTCCAGTGAATTTATGAAATTATGAAATAGGGATAAGAACACCTGGTTCTTTGGGTACTTGCTGGGAAAGACCAGCATTAGTAGTGGGAAATGGGGTTGCAATCACGTTTTAATAAGACACAGACACAAGTGGTGAAAGAGATACTGAGGCAAACAGGGCAGGAACAGAGGAAGGCAGGTAGCATGGGGAAAAGTATGAAGAACGGGAAGAGACAGAAAGTTTCAGTCACATAACTGAGGTATAGCATCAGGAGCACACAGCAGTGTGGTCCTGATGTAAATGGAAGAGAGCTTGAAGGCAGGTGTTTGAGGTCTCCTTTTTGGGGGAGTCTTTTGGGGGAATGGACCATCTCCAAGCTGTGCTCCTCAGGTTTGGTTCATTAACATATCCCAATCATCTCAAAGGTATCAGTGAAATTACAAAGTTGACGTCCCAAGGTTATCAGCATCTTTTTTGATATTCTTCTGGTCTGGAGCTGTGGAGGTCTAAAATTGTTTGGAATCTACATATCATAAAGTCAAAACCCTTGAAAGCATTGTTTAAATGACTTCTTCTGATTCAGTGCATCTTATCAGGTTGTGAATTTTGGTGAATATATGATCCAACCTGTAAATTCTGTTCCTTTGATCTTTGGGTCAGTTTATGACTTCTAGGTTGCCCTTTGCAATCCTACTTCCTGCTGTTGTTACTTTATACTGGCTATTTAGAAATCTCTCTACAATACTGATTAGAAGGGAGGGCAGGGTGGGGGACCAGAACAAGATACAATTTTAACACATCCATATGAATTGAACCAGTGAAGAAATCTTAAGCTGAGCCTGCACAGCTGTCAGAAAAATCTATACTTGGCATCACTTTTCCCTTTCATGGCACTGAGTGAGAAAACAGTCATTGAACCAGATCCTGAGGATGCCTGGTTGAGTTTCATATGATACCGTCCAATGATGCCAGAGATCATGCTTGGGAAAGTATTTCCTTCTTCTCTGAGTTGATGCAGATTTGCCTAGAGCATTCAGACGCACCCTTGCAAAAGCTAGAAAACTCCCTGGTGATATAAATCAGTATAAAGGCCCATATATGGCCTTATAAACCAAGCCTAAGAACCAAACTAAAACAGTTGATGGACAAAATCAGTTGAAGAGATTAATCCAAGTTCCAAGAGCACTTAAATTCAACTGGTCTGAGTCAATTGGATATAATTCCAATTCGACAAAGTTTTCGTGCTTTATAAACTTTCATTTTCTTTTGTCTTTCTTTTGCAACATGGCTAATATGGAAATATGCTTTACATGACTTCACACATATAAACAATATCAGTTTGGTTGGGGTTTTTTTTTCTTTCTCAAGGAGGAAATCAGGGCAGGAGGGAGGGGGAGAATTCTGGAAAGTCAAAAAAAATTTTTTTTTAAACCCTTGTACTTCGGTGTATTGTCTCATAGGTGGAAGATTGGTAAGGGTGGGCAACGGGGGTCAAGTGACTTGCCCAGGGTCATACAGCTGGGAAGTGGCTGAGGCTGGGTTTGAACCTAGGACCTCCCGTCTCTAGGCCTGACTCTCACTCCACTGAGCTACTCAGCTGCCCCCAAAATTTTTAAAAATAAATGTTAAGGGGGCTGCTGGGTAGCTCAGTGGATTGAGAGCCAGACCTAGAGATGGGAGGTCCTAGATTAAAATCTGTCCTCAGACACTTCCCAGCTGTATGACCCTGGGCAAGTCACTTAACCCCCATTGCCTACCCTTACCATTCTTCTGCCTTGGAGCCAATACACAGTTTTGACTCCAAGACAGAAGGTAAGGGTTTATATAAAATAATAATAATAATAATAATAACAATAAATGTTAAAATTGTTTTATGTAATTGAGAAATATTTAAAGAAATAAAAATATGTTTTAAAAGAAAATATATTCATGTGTGAGAAGAAAGGCATACAGCTTTGCTGCTCTAGTTTCTTTTCTTTCCTTATACTTTGAAGAGTGGCATGGATTCATTTCTGAGTACACTACTTATCCTTTGGGCTGCGCAGGCTTGAAATGTGATTCATTTTCTAGGTGATTCACCTTCACCCTCAAGATTAACAGCCAACAAGGAAGACGGAATGTCACTTGTACGTCACCCAGTTCTGTGTCCTTGCATCAAGTGAACATCTCCTTTGATGTCCAAACCACAATGGATAAGGATCAACCTTAGGAGGAATGAATCCAATGGGAATACTTGAAATAGGAATTATTGGATCTCTCCCCCTAATGTTCCAACATATCAAGATAAAGGTGAATAGTTTAATCTGAGTGAGCAGCAACTAAGAGCATGAAAGCCTCAAGTCAGACTCCATACCAACTGTGAATGGGGAATGGAAGAATACTTGGCTGGAGACATTATAACGCAAGACTAAATAGCATCTAAGGTCCCTCCCTGCCACCTCTAAATCTGTGATCCCAAGCAAGTCTCAATTATATTCGCAACCTCATCAATTCCTGGGGTTATGATAAGATTCAACGCTGACTTTACCATTTGACTCAATTACATCTTAAATGTTTGAAATCTTGAAATTTTGTGTTTTATCCATAGCTATACATTATATGATTTATTTTGTTCAATCAAAAAAATGGAGAAATGGAGAAATGGAAGAATGGAGAATGGAGAAAATTGGAGAAAATGGGGAAAATTCTAGAATTTGAAGGTTGAAAGGGACCTTGGTGGAGAGGCCATACCAAAAAGGAATCCCACTGTAAATTACTGAACAAATGGTCACTGAGACTAAGACTTCCAGGGAGAGGAATCTAGCATCATAGGACCTCAGAATCCTTCATTTGCCAGTTAAAGTTTTTCACATCAAACTCTAATCTATTTTTCTAGGCTAATTTCACATTATTATCCCTTACTTGCCCTTTTCATCCAACCAAACTAGTCTACTTGCTGTTTCCAATTTACAGCGTCCCCACGGTCTTAGTGCAGTTTTAATTTTTTAAATATAAAACTGCACCAAGATTTTGGGGTACCTTGTATGACATTCCATTTCCTAGCTCTGTGATTTTGCATAGCTATCAAACATGCTGAGAATGTTTTTTCTCTTTATTTCTGCTTCATGGAATCCCTAACTTGCTTAAAATCTCAGTTTATATGTTTCTTATTTCCTACAGGAGGCCCTTCTTGATCTTCCCCAAAGAGTACTAAGAAGTGCTCTCTTCTACTCATCCAAGTTAATTAGTGTTTCCTGCATATTTTGCATATACTTGAGTGCACATTCTTTGTATATTCTTGAGTATACATTCTTCTCCGTCTCCTTGAGGACAGCAGTATTTTTAGTTATTTGTCTTTCTACTCCACTGTCTAGAACAGTACTTTAATAAATATTTGTTAAGTGGAATTAAATAACATGTTAGAAGGGAAGAGGGAGGGAAAGAGAAGAGAAGTAAATATTTGTTAGGCACCTATTGTTTCCAGGAATTGTTTAAGTTAGAGTGCTGGATTTGGAGTCAAGAAGATACATCTTCCCAAATTTAAATCTGGTCTCAGATACTTACTAGTTGTGTGACCCTGGACAAGTCACTTAACCTTATTTGCCTCAGTTTCCTCATTTGTAAAAATGAGATAGAGAAGGAAATAGCAAACCACTCCAGTATCTTTGCCAAGAAAAACCCAAAAGGGATCACAAAGAGTCAGACATAACTGAAATGACTATAGCAACAACACTCTTGTGTTATAAGAAATGATGGAGGATGGCTTGATATAGAGTGACAAGAGTGGAAAGAAAAGGAACAATTCCTATCATGTCCACATTGCAAAGATTTAAAGGACTTGGGAACTCTGATCAATGCAACAGCCAACTGCAATTCCAGAGGACCCATGGTGAGACATAATACTTCCCTCCTGCTGGAATAGTAATGGACTTAGAGTGCAAACTGAGACAGATATATTTTTTCATGTTAATACAATTTTTAATAAGTGTTTTCTGACATTTTGTGATCCATGTTCTCTCCCTCCCTTCAGCCCTCCTCTCTCCCCAAGAAGGCAGGCAATATGATATAGGTTGTACATGTGTGCATATTTCCATGTTCATCATACTATGAAAGAAGATACATATTGTTCACATGAGAAAAATTCATGGAGGAAATAAAGTGAAGAATGGAATGCTTCAGTCTGCATTCAGACTCCATCAGTTCTTTCTATGCAGGGGATAGCCCGTTTTTTTGTCATAAGTCCCTTCAAGTTGTGAGACATATTTTTTGGTTATGACTCATGTGGGAATTAGTTTTCCTTGATTACATTTTTTGTTAAGAGCATTTTGTTTCTTTTACATGGGGTTAAAGGAACAAGGGAAGAGGGAAATGAGAAAGGAAAGTACCTCTAAGATAATGGTCCTTAATATTTGTGTGTGTATCCTGGACTCCATTAGCAGTCTGATAAAGCCTATGGAGACTTTTCAGAATCATGTTTTTAAATAATTAAGGGAAATACAAAATTTGTTAGAAGCTGGTAAAAATAAACATGCACTTTTTCCCATCCAAGATCATGAACCTCTACTAATCTGCCCATGGACTGCAGGGCCACAGATCCCAGGTTAAAAACTCCTCTTCTAAGAGGAGGGCTGTCCATAAGTCAGGTCTTCAGAATTCATATTTGACTAGCAGGCTCTTGACTTAATGCACAACTTAGAGAATAAAGTAAAGAAGGATAAAATATGGATACAGCACTGTGTACACAAGAGCAAAATAATATAATATTATGGCTAAATGTCACCTTCTACATAGTTTATTAAAATTTCAGGTGGTAGGATACATCAGGGAATGGTTTACCTGTGACTTTTTACAAAGTCCTTAAATTACAAGTTTCTGAACGTGATGTTTCGACAAGTCTTATGGGTTTTTTTTTTTAATATTAAGAGGGTAAAAAAGTAAAGGGGCTTATTTATTTGACTGATAGGAAATGTAAAAATACTGCATTGCCATTGTCTCGTCGTGTCATTGTGTCCTTTGTGGCCAATTCTGGCTTTCTTTAATGTCAGTTAAATCTCTGGAATGGATTTGCATGGGAACTTGGTGTCCCTGTTCTCTGGTTGCTGCAGAATACGAAATGAGATCAGTCTTGGGAATGCTTCTGTGTCTATCAGCTTTCCTTGTGCAGGGCTAGACTCTGGTCTGGTTTGGGGCTAGGATGTAAGAGGTCACCTTCAGACTAGTTACAAGCTGAGCATCATGTACCTGGCAGGCTGAAACCCAAGGTGAAGGTTATAGTGGTTTTCTGACTAACATAGGAAGTGTGATCTCATGAGAGACTGGGTCAAGAAGCATGGAGCCTAACTCCATGGTTCGGATACTGACTGTGTCGTTTCACCTTTCTGAGCCTGATTCCTCATCCATAAAATCATCCCCCTCTGAAATGATGCAGAGTTGTTAGGACGAAGTACTTTGCAAACCTTTAAGAACTATAGAAATGGGAATTATTTATTTATTAAGCCCTGGTTAAAGGTATGCCAGAGCCAGCAAGAATAGGCTAGATCATTGAATTTACAGTGTAAGCATATATACCTCAGGAATCAGCAAATACTCTAAATCACAACTCGATTTATTGTTTTGTTGATGTCTAGGCTTAAGAAAGTGATGAAGAAAATATTAATAATGCAGATAAAACTTAAAAGTGTGGTATTAGACATTCTCTAGCACATCTCTGGCTATATAGCCTTCCTCCTCAAGGTTAATGGTCTTGCATTAAAGACACACACACACACACACACACACACACACAGCCCCATCATATTTTGTAGACCCCAAATCAAAGGCAATCCAGAAAACAAAGCAAACAAAAATTGAATATTCTATAATTATAATCATTGAGAAATTTAACCCTGAAGGAAAGCTGAAAAAATATATCTTCCTCCTGGCACAATTTTTGGGGTGTTTCTAAGAGGGGTGAATATTTAGTTTTCAACTTTTAATAAGAAAACACAAAGGAAAAAAAGGAAGAGAATTCAGATGAGCATTTAGGAAATGCAGGCTGTCCATGATTTGAAGAATCTTCAACTCCACAGTTCTCTACCAGAATCACTTCCTCTGCTGAAGAGGACCATGAATGGAATAAGTGGCAATGGCAGCAGCAAGGTAGAGAGGAGCATCTTAGTGACTGGAAGTCACTTGAAGGTCTAAGAAAAATGTCAGATGAAATTGCAGAAATAGAGACTGAACTATGGGAAGGTTGGAGAGAGGAGTCCTAGGAGACCAGCTACTCAAGAATAGAAGCCAGTGGTCGCAGATTATGGAGATTAGAAACTGGTGTTGCCTTGGGGGGGGGTGCAGAATAGAGCAAAGGGGATTGGATGGCTGAAGAAGCTGAGGATGAAGGCAAGATGGTGAGCTCCTTTAGAAGCCACTATCCTATCACCTCCCCATTCCCATCTCATAAAATTGGGACGAGAGGCCCAAGACCTCACAGAAAGAAACCAGTAGGGCTTCAGCCCCCCAAACCCCACCCTTAGTATCATCATCACCCTTGTGCCATTCATTCTTCAGTCCCTTGAAAACTCCCGGATAAATTGTTTTCTCTGTGGGGTGAATGTTGGGCCCAGGGGCCTGCTGAAGTGGACACATATTTACAGTTAACCCCAGGGGCTAGGCCCCATGTAGTCCTTGCCCCACCTTAACTCCAGGTCCCTGACCCTGGGAAGAAAGGGTATACCACTGCTAAGAAAAATCTGGTGTTTGGGTGTGACATCCATCTCAGTCGAAGTTGCCTCCCCAAAAGTTTCCCTGAGAGATGACACAAACCATTCAAGATTTCAATCAGCCAATAAGCCAGTCAATTAACATTTATTGAGCACCTACTGTGGGTCAGGCACTGTGATAACCTGTTACCCTTCTGGGAGTTTCATGCTAGAGGAACTGGGTCATGAGTCAGTTCCCCTACCGAATGAAGAGAAAGAAACGGCATCATTGCTACAGCAAAAGGAACTTTGGGGAGGACTGGCAGACCAAGGCCCCTCCAGTGTTTGAATTCTGCTGGTAACCTCCCAGAAGGGTAGAATTCCTTCAAATTCCTAAGAATTGAAGATTTTCTATTCTTCTCAGAAGTTTCTGTGCTGACATGATAGACTTCATAAAAAGAGCTGTCAGGAAGGGGGAAATTACATGCATGTCCTTGGCTTGTCGGGGGGAAGAGCCCATCATCACCAACTTTCAATTCATCTTCTAAGATACAGTCAGTTTTTTATTACATCCTAGACATTCCAGTGAAAGGAGGCAGCCTCTGGCTCCATGTCTACTGGGAGTCAAAGAATCCAAAGCCCTTATGAAAGAGTTAAGAGCCTACTGAATCATCCAGTTTTCCTTCCATCTGGATAGGACCATTCTGTCCATTGCTAGCCCCAATTCACAAGGTTGGTTAGGTGCATCTAGGCTATGCCTCCTTGAGAACCCTGCCCCCAGTTCTCTCTATTTGTTTACAGGCTGCATCAATCCTTCTTTGTGTGGTGAAGGATGCACTTCCTCTTTGCCACAGATCCTACACAGCTGTGTTTACAGCTTCCACTTTCCCAACCCTCAGTCAAAGTTCCACATTTACAACTATATTTTCTCTTTATTTCATAACTTCAGTCAATGGGCAATCCTCTCACCTGCCTTCTACTGTTTGGAGCCAGACTTTTATTGTGGGTGACTAGCTTCCTTAACCCTGCCTTGTTCAGTATAACTTTGGTTTTTCCCAAGGGAAATCTCTTCCCCTTCTTTGTAGTAATTCTTGAATTTCTTCTAACCAAGGGTTAAATTGAAGGGGCCGGGGGACATGGGGAGAGGAGTTACCTAATGAAGTCCTACCAACATCTCCTTTTTGGTGGTCCATTATAAAATGGAGAAAGAAAGAAAGAAAAGGCTTGATCAACTTAGTTAATTCGATAAACATTATTAAGCCTTTGCTTTATGCAGAAGCTTATGGTCTATTATGGGGATATAATATGAACATAATCAAATGCAAAGTAATTTGGGTTTTTTGTTTTTTTTAATTTAGTAATATTTTATCTTTTCCAATAACATTTAAAAACTATTTTAGCATTCATTTTCTAAAAATCTGAGTTCCATATTCTCTCTCTCTTTCCTTCCCCTCCCATAGGTTATACATGTGCTATCATGTAAAATATAATACCTTATTCATCGTGTTGTGGAATAAGACATATTCAAAAAAACTGTGAAAAAAGATAAAGTGAAAATGGCGCGCTTTGGTCTGCATTCATACTCTATCAGTTCTTTCTCTTGAGGTAGATCGCATTTTTCACCATGAGTCCTTTGGAGTTGCCTTGGATCATTATATTACTGATAAAAGCCAAGTTATTCATTATTGATCATTGCACAATATTGCTGTTACCATGTACAATGTTCTCCTGGTTCTGCTCACATCACTTTAATGCAAAGTAATTTGAAAGGAAAGAGACTTAACAGCTTAAAAGTTCAGAGAAAGTTTTATGATTTAACTGAAGCGAGTGTTGAAGGAAGATAAGCATTGTGACAGTTGGAGTTGAAGAGGTGTGTTAAAACTATATAGCTTATGAACTCAGTGCTTGAAACCTTGCCTAATGGATCACTGGTCAAGTTACACCCCTCTTCACCAGACAAACCAACTTTTTGAGGAAGCCTTCCACAACCTCTCTTAATTCCAGTGCCTTCCCTCTGCTAATTATCGCCTATCCATCTCTCTTGGTGTGTCTCTGTCTGTCTGTCTGTCTCTCTCTCTCTCTCTCACACACACACACACACATACACACACGGTTTGCTTTGTATGTATTTGTTTGCATTTTGCCTGCCTCATTAAACTGTAAGCTCCTTGAAGGAAGGGGCTATCTTTTACTTCTTTTTGTACCCTAACACTTAGCACAGTCTGGCACATAGTTGTTCAGCTATTTTTAGTTGTGACCAACTCTTTGTGACCCCATTTGGAGTTTTCTTGGCAAAGATACTGGAGTAGTTTGCCATTTCCTTCTTCAGCTCATTTAACAGATGAGGAAACTGAGGCAAACAAGATTAAGTGACTTGCCCAGGATCATCCTGCTAGTATCCAAGACCAGATTTGAATTCAGAAAGATGAGTCTTCCTGAGTCCATGCCCAAGGCCCAGTTATCTACTTTGCCAACTAGATGCCCATAGTAACTGGCACATAGTAGATGCTTAGTAAATATCGACTGATTTATTTGAAACTAAGCCTTATAAAGTCCACTCTAAGGATTCATGCTCAAGTTAGAGGGATTAGACACTCATAGATCATTTAATGAAATAAAACAATTTTAATATATACATAGATATTTATGCATAACAAAAGATCAAGAGGAAACAATTCCTATGATTAAAAAGGTAGTACAGTAAGATCCAATTTTACACAAACATAATACAAGTGAATTCAGTTACATACAACTAGCAATCAAAAAAATAAAGGCAGAAAAATATGTAAAATTAACATTTTTTATAACTTGCTAAATCCAAAGCATTTTCCCAAATGGCATAGTCTCTACAACAGTTTTCCCAATCACATTCATTCTCAATCTGTGAATCATTACAATTCTGTGCCAAACATTAGCTCCATATCGTCTTTGCCCAGAGTTCTCACTTGTAACAAGTTGCCTCTATGTCAAAGCAGTTTTCTCTTTGTTTTATTAATGCTATTTAGTTATTAATAATGCCCCAAAGTTCAAGAGTAGTGATGCTGGCAGCTCTAAGAAGCTTAAGAAAAGTAGTAGCGTGCTGATGGATGTTTGTATGAGCAATACTAATTTAAGGAATGGGATTCATGGTTATGTTATGTGTGATTTTCAAATTGGAACTTAAAAAAGTGTTTATTTATTTACTTATTTATTATCCCAAATGAACCTCAATAAAACAAGGTCCTTACTATAATTCAGATAAAACAGCTTCTCCATACTTGTACATTGACCACCAAGAGCCAACCACCAAGTTAAAAAGGAAATAGGAACCCCAATAAAACCTGAAACACCAATTCCCCACAGGCTGGGCTTTTTATGCCTCAGATAGCAAGAAAACCTATGCCAGAAAGAAATGAGGAGGGTTCTGGTCTAGCAGGGTACAAGTGACTTGCCAGAGGTCATGTAGTAGTCATCTGCTCCTTTGTCAATATTTTGCCTGTGAACCTGCTCTCTAAACCAGTGTTGTGCTCAGCTAACATAATTTGTTGGCTCAGGCAATTGCCAATCTCTTTTGGTCAGCTCTTCGTAGTAACTTTGTAGTAACTTTTGCATCTTTCAAGCTCTCAAAAATGGGGAGAGTTCATATTTTACTTCTATCCATTCCTCACATTTTTTCAGTTGACTGTTGATCTAGACCTTCATTTACCACTACATCTTCCCATCTTTGCTGTCATTCAATTGTTTTCAGTCATGTCCAACTTGTTGTGATCCTATTTAGAGTTTTCTTGGCAAAGATACCAGAGTGGCTTTGCTATTTATAAGTTATTTGCTATGTGGTTTGCTTCTCCAGCTCATTTTATAGATAAGGAAACTGAGGCAAACAAGGTTAAACGACTTACCCAGAGTCATACTGCTAACAAGTGTCCAAGGTCGGCTTTGAACTCAGAAAGAGGAGGCTCCCTGATTTTAGGCACAGGACTCTAACCACTGCACAACCTAGTTGCATACACATATATGTATATTATGCACACACATACACGTGTTTGTGTATGTGTACATTTCGTGGACTCAATATTCTCAAAGAGCTTACATTTTATTTGAGGAAGCAAATTTTAAGTAGACTAAATAAATATAAGGTAATTTAAGGAGGGGCAGATCATTCACAAGTAGTCAGAATTTATTGATCTTCTATCTACCTACCTGTTCCAATTCCCAACTAATGCCCTGTTTCCTTCCCTTCTCTCCTGTGGTACCATAGAATTATCACACAGCACAGAGTTGTCTTTGGTGCTCTGAAGGAGCCCTATGTCAGAAATTGTTGGAAGGAGGGAAGAGAATACTAAAATAGAGAGCACAGGTAAGACTTTCTCTTTCTGGGGTTGAGGTTTTCAGATCCCTGGCAGCTCTTTCCAGGATCTCTTGCTCATCCATTCCAAAATTATGGACTTTAGGCCTGGGGACTTTGGGGCTATGTTTCTAGACTTTAGTAGGATCCTAGAAAGAAAGAAAAAACTTCTTTATATGAAGCACTTGTGCCTGGCACATAGTAAATGCTACATAAAAATTAGCTATGATAATGATTATTATTACACCTACTTTCTTTGTGTAAATGCTTTCTTAGGATTTTCTTGACCTTGAACAGGTTAGTTAATTTCTCAAGCCCAATTTCCTCATCTGTAAAAAGGAGTTAGACTACATGATATCTACTATGATCTCCCAAAATACCATCCCAAAGTGGAATAGACTTCCTCAGTGTGTAAGGGATTCTCCTTCCCTTTAGGTTTTTTTTTTTAGCTTTTTGTCCCCAACCTCTGTTGTAAAGCCTTTCAAGCTCATTGGTCAGATTAACCACAATTGGACCTACTATCCATTGGCCCCAACATGGTGACACCATTTTGGTTCTCTTTGATTATGAAGTTCAACAACCAGTTATTTCAGTGATTCCCAAAGTGGGCACTACCATCCTCTGGTGGGTGCTACAGCGATCCAGGAAGGTGGTGATGGGCACACTTTTTTTGTATTACATTCTATTCTGAGTTCAATAAATAGTTTCATAATTTCCGGGGAGGGGGGAGCTAAGTAATATTTTTCTGGAAAGGGGGCAGTAGGCCAAAAAAGTTTGGGAACCACTGAGTTATTTGAATAAATGTTAGATGAATACTTGTTAGGGATATTATCAATGGAATTATTTCTTCTGTTATGGACTGAATTGATGACCTCAGAGATTTGATAGTCTTAAGATACATTATTATACCTCTGATCCAGTATTATAAGCTCCTTTCTCCACCAGTTCTATCCAGAACTCTGTGGTCAAATCAACCTCACCAAAGTACTCCTTTCCTGGGTGCCACTTGCCTCTATGTGTAATCTCTCTCAATTCAAATATAAGCTCTTTGAAGGCAACGGCTACCTTAATCGCTTGTATTTCTTTTCTGAACTTTGTGACTCTGTGGACCAACTGTCCTTGAGGTTTCCTTGGCAAAAATACGAGTGGTTTTCCATTTCTTTCTTCATTTTTTATGCAGACAGGGGTTAAGTAACTTGCCCGGGGTCACACAGCTAGTGTCTTTAGGTCAGATCTGAACTCTGTTCTTTCCAACTTCCAGTCCTAGCACTCTGCCTATTGAGCTACTTAGCTTTTCCATTATTAATTACTAGGATCAGAAGATTCAGAGTTCATAAGAGTCAGACTTGTAAAGAATCTAGCAGAAGAATATCTATAAAGGCTTTCTGTGCAGTAGCCATCACTGTCTTAGAGAGCTTCCATATTCAGAGAACATTTCACTGGAGGAAGCAAAATTTCAAAAGGCCTTTAACTGAGAAAAGAGAGGGCTAGATTGTGAGTTGGAAGAGGGAATTTGGGGACTGGGATTTTCATGAGAGAAGATTGGCTCTAGAAACAATTGCTGAAGTATGCAAGCTGCAATGCCCAGAAACTGTCAAAGGGTTTAGATTTGTTTGGTGGGGCCCCAGAGGGCAGAACTAGCAGCATTGGGTAGAAGGTGCTCTGAGGCAAAGGTAGGCTTGATGCCAGGAAAAACTTCCTAACAATGACAGCTATGCAAAAGTGGAAAGGGCTGCCCAAGGAGGCGGGAGAGGGGGAGGATCCCTTTTCACTGGAGGTCTCCAAGCAAAGGCTAAATTACTCATACAGCATGTAAGTAGGACAATACCTAGTGAAAATGGGGAAGGAATACTGAATGATGAATTTCCAAAGCAGCCTTAACAAAACGATCCTGAGAAAAAATCAAGTTTGACGTAAAAGAAAGCAGACTATGGGCAAGTTGAAAATGTGATCTATGCTTCCAGATAAAAATAATGACACCAATAATGATAATAATAATGTGCATGTGCATTAGCTTTGTATAGTTTACAAAGCATCTTTACATATGGTGTGTCATTTCATCTTTAGAAGAACCATGTCAGGTAGGTGCTATTATTCTCCCCATTTTACAGATGAGAAAGCTGAGGCAAACAGATTAAATAACTTGCCCAGAATCACACAGCTAGTAAGTGTCTGAACGTAAGTCTTCCTTGGCTTTAGCCACTTCACAAACTAGCAGACTATGCTCTGTCCAAGCCTGTGTCTATGCTTAAATTGTCAGATTCCTGCCATCCCAGACATAATCATCTTGCTATTAGGAAGTTTGGAAAGAGCTGGTGATCATTTGTGGACTGGTTAAAACTTTCATAGGCTTTAGAGGATTCCCAATGTAGAAAGAGAAATGAGAAGATTTTAATTAACCAATCAAAGCCTCTTTCCCAAAGGAAACCAAACACTTTCTTCCGGAAAGTTCAACATAATATTCATTCACCCCTCAGAATAGGACCTGCAATCTTAATTGAGATGTTTTTCCCAATAGATAAAATAATGGTGTGATATTTGGTTTGAATATGAGGAAATGCAACCAGGATAAATCCATACAAAAGTACAAGTATCACATTTTCTGAAAAGACTTGCCCTTTAGTTGACCAAACAAAAGGTACTTATTTGGATGAAATCAATGTTCCTCAGGGGTTTTTAGTAGAAATAGGAGATCAATGTAGACCTGACTCTTTAGCATCACTCATGGGGAAATACTAAAAAGTTATTTAAAACAAATCTCATATTTTTTAACTTGATTCAATAATTATTTATCCTTGAGCATTAGGATACCTAGATAGAAATTATATGGGTAATAGAATTATGGTAAATTATTTTTATAAAGTTCTTGTAAGACACAATATGTGGGATCCATATTGCTGAGAGGGGTTCAAGCTGCAGCACAGAATTCCATAGTGCCCCCCGGAACTCTAAGAGAGGGGGCAGTTAAAGGCAGTTGGATTCCACAAATAACACCCATGTTTTGAAATTAAACCAGTTTTCCCTTGTCTGGGTTTTGAGAGATTCTCTCCTTAACTTGTGCACATTGTCTGTACTATCTGTCTTTGATGAATGCAAATTAATACTGCAAAATGATCTTTTTTTTAAGACACCTCAAAGATCAGTTCTACAGACTTTGCAGGTTGGTTGCTCTGGATTTCTTACACATTGAATGAGTTGAACAGCCCTGTGACAAGAGAAAAAAATTATTTAGTAAATCACCACAATTTATATTTCCATAAGGCTTTAAGGTTTACAGTTCTGGACATTGGGTAAGGCTAACACTATCTTACAGATGAAGAAACTGAGGTCCTGAGAGTTTATGCTCACAATTAAACAGTTTGTCCAAAGTGATATTCAAGCCCAAGTCTTGATTTAAGAAAAAGGCTAAAGTTATCACCATTCCATTGTTTTCAGTCATATCCTATTCTTCGTGACTCCATTTGAGGTTTTCTTGGCAAAGACACTAGAGTGATTTGCTATTTTCTTCTCCAACTCATTTTTCAGATGAGGAACTGAGGCAAATAGAGTTAAGTGATTTACCCAGGGTCACCCAGCAAGTAAGTGTCTGAAGCCAGATTTGATCTCAAGAAGATGAGTCTTCCTCATTCCAGGTCTGGTGCTCTCCCCACCACACCATCTAGCTGCCTTAAGTCTACAAGTAAAAATTTAAAATACATACTTTTCTATCTTTGTGGGATGTGCAAAAGAACGAAAACTTTAGCCTACCATTGCAAGGGTCTCCATGACCAGGATTCAGCTTTAATTTGTAGTCTTATCTCAAACTTTTCCCCAATAAAAACTCTGAAAACCTGCCAAAGGGATTGTTATTTTCCCAACTGATATGACCTTTATTCATCTCCCTCAATGTTTTCACATTGGCCCCTACAACTGCCTAAAATGGTCTGTTGTTGGGCTTCTCTCGCCTCTGACTATAAGGGACTGGCAATTCGTAAAAGAGAAATGCCTTGGAGGTAACTCAAAAACTATTCATAAAAAAAAGGACTTATCTGTTGCTGACTGGTAAACATGGACTCTTCACTAACAAACCCTTCTGAGTTTTCAAGGGCTAGAGATTTATAGTGGTTCTCAGCATGACTGGCCCAAGAGATTTCCTTAGGGGCATAGATAACACACAGGGAGGCCATCAAGGAACACTTGACTCCCACTTCCTCTGACTCAACTCCTTCTTTCTGAAGAAATCAGTTTTGCAACAGCAGTACCAGAAGTCAATCCTAGAAGCCATTTCATAAACTCTACTTCTTGCTTTTATCCACCATCTGCAACAACCCTAGATTGAGAGAATGACTAGTGTATTCCTCACAAACTGGGGGCAGCTAGGTGTTGCTGTGAAGAGACCTAGAATCAAGAAGACCTGAGTCTCCTGAGTTCAAATCCAGCCTCAGACACTTAGTAGCTGGTGGACGCTGGAAAAGTCAGTTAGCCTCTGTTTGCCTCAGTTTCTTGATCTGTAAAACGGAGATGGTTGGTTATTGTCCTTTGTATTCGAAGAGGACCAAAATGGCATCACTATGTTGAAGTCAATGTAAGGTGTGGCTGGATCTTGGAAGCCTCTACCACAGGTTGGGCACAAATATGAAAATGGGGATGACAAAAGAACGTACCTCCCAGAATTTGCGTGGATCAAATGAGATAATGATAGCAAAATACTTAGTACCATGCCTGATATGATGTAGTAAGCCCTACATAAATATATAAATGAAAGTTAACTTCCTCACTAGGATATTGGCGCCAGAAGGGACAAAGGCTGCATCTTATTCTTCGGTGTGTTTTCCCTTGTGCTTTGTATAGAGTAGATGTACAATGTTTGTTGACTGAAAAATCCAATTTCCTCTTTGTTGAACGATTTTAAAATGTAGACTAATTGAAGCTTTATTGATAGTTAAGTGTCAACCCATAGACATATACTAAAAAGAGTTTGCCCCCTACAAAGGGGAAAGTATTACAGGGAGGATTTGTCCTTTTAGAATTGTGTATTTAGAGCTAGAAACAATCTTAGGAGTTATCCAGCCTAATCCCTTCTTTATAGGTGAGGAAACTGAGGCTCAGGCAGGGCTAAGTGAATGAGCCAAGATCACACAGATATTATTATAAGCATCATTGAACCTGGATCTCCAAACTCGAGCATCAGTCCTTTTTCTATGATACCCTACTCAAATAGCTCTACTGCCTGAGGAAAATGCAGAATAAACTGGAACAACAGTAAACCTAATGTTCCCAGCCTTTTGAGGGAGAGTAGCTACTTTTTATTTATTTAAAGAGACATTGAGATCAAAGTTCAGCAGATGTCTAGTAAGGCTTTTGAGGGTTATAGGCATAGTTTAAAAATTATATTCTCTGTGAGTTTCTACCCACTAAAGGTTTTGACCGTTAGCTGTGACATCTGTTTTGACTTACCACTAAATAAATTCCTACATACTGTGGAAAGAAAAAATTTCTAATGAAAAATATGCATTTATAAAGAATAATATTTAAAAGTTTCCTTTAGACCTCTCTTTGAATAGCACTGTAGGCAGCTTCTGGCCTTGTCTATCCCTGGTACTAACTCTGATGGTCAGGCCCATAATTCAGGGTGTAGAGGGTAGGGTTGCTTGGGAACGATGGCCACTTCCAAAGGAGAAAGGGGTGTGGTGGGAAGCTGTGCCCAGAATCTGTACCCTTCCCTAGTGTATCTCAAACAGAAAAGAAGTACGATGTTGGCTCCCAACCAGACTCTTCTCTGAGACAAAAATGTCCAACAGTGGTAGCTGACAGCCCTCTAGTAACCAAGTTGGGTTCTGCAATCGAACGCCCCGTCACAATCAAAACAAGAATCATTCTCCCAATATGGGAATATTTGTCTGATTGTGGCTAAACATAGACATCCTTGCACATAAATAAATCTCAGAAAAAATCATTCCATTCCAGACAGGTTTACTGCTCCTCATCTTAAGCTAAGGGGAGAAAATGAACTTAAGTTTAGACTTCTTCTATGTGGCATATACTGAGCTAATCACATCTAATTTTCTGTGAACATAATGGTCTTGGTAGCCATCATGACTGGGGAAGACTAGTTATGTCTTGGGATCAAAAAGGTAGGGTTTGCTGCCAGCAGACCTAACTAGGGCACCAGTTTCTTTCCCTCTGTAAGTAGCTTATAAAAGAGAGAAGAATCCAGAACCTCTGGAATAGTGTCCCTAAACTAATTTTTATATTATGTTTTTTGTTGTTCAGTTGTTTCAATCATGTCCTACTCTTCGTGATCCATTTTTGTTGGGGTTTTCTTGTCTACAACTGTATATGTTCAAAGGAGAAAATGCAAGAGATGCTTGAAGCAGAGTATTGCAGTTGGGAAGTATGATAACCTGACTGCTTTCCCAGAATGCCTATGTCTGTGTACTCCTACCCTCCGAGTCCCTGGGAACAGCTTTATGCATTGGATTGTACATCTCTGGAATTCCGGGGATCTTATGAAAGCTATTGAACAATTTACTATGTCACAAAGTCAAGGAGATATGCATTCTTGACAATACTTTCCAAGTCCTTCTTTATTCTCTTGGTTGTTTATTTTAAAACCTTTACCTTCCATCTTAGAATCAATACTGTGTATTGGTTCTAAGGCAGAAGAGTGATAAGGGCCAGGAAATGGGTATTAAGTTAAGTGACTTGTCCAGGGTCACATAGCTGAGAAGTGTCTGAGGTCAAATTTGAACCCTATACCTCCCATCTCTGGGCCTGGCTCTCAATCTACTGAGTCACCCAGCTGCCCCCTTGGATGTGTTTCTAAAAAAGATCAAGGGACCCAAATAAGTTTTTTTTAATGCAACAAACTTCTTGTTAAGATAATTCTTTATCTTAGGGCCAAGTGTCACTTTGTCATAAATATAGAGTCACCAAAAGAACATTCTATTCAAAAATAGCTTGATCCAAATTGTGAAAATCAGTGAAAAAATTTTAAGGTGGAGAGAAAACT
The DNA here is from genome assembly GCF_016433145.1 of Gracilinanus agilis. Taxonomy (NCBI): domain Eukaryota; kingdom Metazoa; phylum Chordata; class Mammalia; order Didelphimorphia; family Didelphidae; genus Gracilinanus; species Gracilinanus agilis. The sequence continues at coordinate 203,412,095 of NC_058135.1, forward strand.
TGGAGAAATTTCACTGAAGCCATTTTAAATTGTCTTATTCATTCATTCATTCTCTATCTATTAAGTATCTATCACATGCAAAGCAATGTGTTAAATGCTTTAGGACAGTGATGGGCAAACTATGGCCTGCGGGCCAGATACAACCCCCTGAAATGTTCTATCTGGTCACTCGACATTATTCCTAATCTGACGAATACAATGGGTAGGATACAATACAATAAAACTTCAAAAGAGTTGCCTTAGAGACAGACTGACAGATGAGCATTTCCTTTCCTTTGGCCCCCTCTTTAAAAAGTTTGTCCATCACTGCTTTAGGAGATATAAAGAAAATCAGTTCAGAGTCCTAATCTTTAAGGGTCTAGCCTTAGTTTCTTCTGATAAAATGACATTAAAATTTTGGTCTTTTCTAAGCTCTTTTCTGATGGGAAAAAAAAGAAAAGAATGAGATAGTTTTTCCATGACAGTCAAAAATCAAGACAGCTAGGTGGCACAGTGGATAGAGGCCTGGACCTGAAGTCATAAAGACCTGAGTTCAAATTTGAAATCAGACACTTATTAGCTGTGTGATCCTAGGCAAGGCCCCCAACCCTATTTGCCTCAGTTTCCTCTTCTGTAAAATGAGGTGGAGAAGGAAATGGCAAACCACTCCAGTATCTTTGCCCAAAAAACCCAAACAGGGTCGTGAAGAATCAAACATGTCTGAAATGACAACAAAAACAAAAGTAAAAAATCCCTGATTTCAAAGCCTCTCTGGGACGTCATTTCTTAAAAGCCTTCAAATAATATTTGCCTCTAGCCAACATCCAGATTCAAATTCTTCATTCCTATCTATCCACGAGGTGAGTGAAAGAGGCTTGTGGAGAAGTATGCTTAAAACAAAGCCAATGGCCTCTTCATGATGAGATGGGCAACATGGAGAATAAAGGGGAGCAGGGGCTGAGCTTAAACTGTCAACCAACACTTACTGATGTAGTGAGCATTTACTATGTGCCAGGGCTCTGTGCTAAGCCCTGGGGATAGGAAGAAACACAAAAAATGCAGTCCCTGCATCCTAGGAGCTCACATCCTCAGTGGAGAGACCACATGGGAAACAAAGTATATATTCAATGTCAGTGGAAATTAGTCTTAGATGAAAGACATCAGAGGGAGGTGATGGGGAGAGGGATGGAAGAGACAGAGAAGAAGAGAGAGAGGAAGAGAATTTAGGAGGTAGATTTGAGATGAATCTTGAAGGAAGCCAGCAAAGTCTGGAGGCATAGGTGAGGGGGCAAGGAATTGCAGAGATAAAAATTGCCATTCGAGAAGCAAAAGTGAGAACTATAACTGAGGCATTCCAAATACTTTTCACAAATTTCTTCTGAAGTTGGCAGTAAAAATATTAATTCCCCTTTTTTCAAATGAGAAATCCATCTCAGAGTCAAAGGATAAAGGCATAAATTCTGCCTTCATCGCTCATAAGATCTTGGGTAAGTCATTTAACCTGAGCCTTAGATTCTTTGCCTGTAAAATGAGATAATAGGACTATGACCTCAGAGGTCCTTCCAGCTCTAAATGATGTGACTGCAGCAAGTGGTAGAAGTGAGAACCCAACTCATGTCTTCTGACTCAAGTGGTTTCTCCATTACACCAAGAACTTTATGCCTTGAGTGTACGAGAAACTATTTCTGTACTCTTTGGCGTGTATAAGGTTCAAAGACAGATAGTTCAGGGTCAGCGAGAAGAACAGAGAGTATTTCTCAGAAAGTTAGGATGCAATTTCTTTCTATTCAGAGAGAAAGCAATTACCTTTGGTCATCCTCACAGGAGAATGTAATGTTCCTGCCTTCTATAATGGATTTCAGCTCCTTGATAGAAGAATCTGAGCATGAGTCACTGGAAAGGAAAAAAAATGAAGAAAACAAACCCTGAAGATCCAGATCTTCCCAGGCTACTGTTTTCTAAGCAACCTCAGTTTCCCTGGGAGTTGCTGCTCTTTAATAGATTCTTTTTTAAAAAATACCCTTACCTCCCGACGTGTGACAAGGAATGCTACCAACCTCCAAAAAAGATCTGTTGGATTTGGAATGCAGATCGAAGCACACTATTTTTCCATTACTTTTTTTTAATTGATCTTTTTAAAATTTTATTTATGTTTCTGGCTTAGTAGCAATTCTCAGAAGAGAGGCAAGGGCTAGACAAATGGAGTTGAGTGACTTGCCCAAAGTCACATAACCAGGAATTGTCTAAGGTCAGATTGGAACCCAGGTCCTCCTGACTCCAGGTCTGGCTCCCTATCCATGAGCTAACAAAGCTGCCCTCTGTAATAGGAAATAAACTTTAAAAAGTAGGAAAGCAGGCTTAGCAGGCAGAGTAAGGGTTAAAAAGCCCCAGTTTTTATCATAAGAGCTCCCCTACCTTTTTAATACATACTGACAACCCCAACATGTTACTGATGCATCACTATTGTTATTTAACACTAAGATTACCTTGACTGTCCCCCGATGTTGTGCATCACCCAAATCTTCACCAAATGAACTTTCTTTGGATTCAGATGGTGAACCTCCACGCTTCCAAAAATGCTGAGACAGAGAGGACACAGAACACAACACCGTTTTCAATAGAATTCCAAGGCACTGGAGCTTTACCTGGCTGTTAGAAATTATTACCCACTTAGCACCAGGAACAATAAACAACCATTTAGAGCACAGTAGTTGAGGGAAAGGCACAGTTTCTATTCTGGAATGCAGCATTTAGTCATCCATATGACCTTTCTCTCCACCACCGTTGTCCTCTGTCTTAAGTCAATAATGGACTTGTCAAGCTACGTATAAGGACTGATCTCTATCGACATCAGCAAATGGCTTCCCAGAACACAAATGGGAGTCATGGCATGAATAGCTCTCATTATAAATTGTCTCAATTTGGGGTTAGTCCCATTTTTGATAGGATTTCCTTTTATTGATCCAGATATTCCTGTGGCATGGAAGAATATAAAAACATATATATGAATATGCTTATGTGCATACAGATATACATATATATACACACATATACTTTATTTCTAGCCTTGTAGCCCATTCCCAGGATCCTTCTTGGGGCATTTTTTTTTAAAGTGATTCATATATTAGTCATAGACAGATCCTGGTTCTCACCCCAAATAAGACTGTCCTTTGTTGTTGTTGTTGTTGTTTTTAAACCCCTCACCTTCCGTCTTGGAGTCAATACTGTGTCCAATAAGACTGTCTTACAAGAATTGTATCATATGTTAGCAACTTCATTCTTCTTGCTTGGGAATATTAGCTATTTTTTACCCAAGACCCTTAAAGGGAATGAAATAAAGGAAAAGCCTTTTTTTTCCTTTGAGGATTGACTGTGTGTTGGGAGAGGTATTTGACTGATCGATCAATTTAAAAAAATATTTATTGATCTTAAGCCTCCAACTAGATGCTGGTGAGGGGAAAGAGGGAGTATAGTGCCCAGACAAAATACTAGAAGAGATTGTACTGTGCTAGAAAAGGATAAGAAATGACCCTTCCTTTCATGGTACTTACGTGATGTGAACAAAACACATACATGCAATAATTAGAGAATAATTAAGAACAAGAATGCAATAGAGTATGTAGAAAGGGCCTACAGCTTGAAAGGGCCAAGCTTTGTGACCACTTTCAACCTGTGATCTTTGACAAGTTACTTATATTCTCTGGGTCTTGGTTTTCTCATCAGTAAAATAAGAGAAATGAAACCAGAGCAGGGACATTAAACTCTAATAATTAGAGAAATGCAAATCAAAACAACTCTGAGGTATCACCTCACACCTAGCAGATTGGCTAAAATGACAGCAAAGGAAAGTAATAAATGTTGGAGGGGATGTGGCAAAATTGGGACATTAATGCATTGCTGGTGGAGTTGTGAACTGATCCAACCATTCTGGCTGGCAATTTGGAACTATGCTCAAAGGGCTATAAAAGAATGCCTGCTCTTTGATCCAGCCATACCGTTGTTGGGTTTGTACCCCAAAGAGATCATAGATAAACAGACTTATATGAAAATATTTATAGCTGTGCTTTTTGTGGTGGCAAAAAACTGGAAAAGGAGGGGATGCCCTTCAATTGGGGAATAGCTGAACAAATTGTGGTATATTCTGGTGATGGAATACTATTGTCCCCATTATATTTTAATCTAGTTTGGCAGCATCTGAGTTTTGCCATGATGGTGAATATGACATTCATGGATTAGATGAGCTTGGCAGTACCAACACAAAAATTTATAATCTTCAGATCTTTAAGTAGAATGAGCCCTGGATTTGGAGTGAAAGAACCTAGGAGTTAAGATTTAGTCCTTCTGTTCACTACTTGCATCACTTTAGCAAGTCACTTCTCTGCTCTAGACCTCAGTTTCCTCATAGCTCATGTTTTCTGCTTAGCACAGTGCCTCTGACATAGTAGTTGCTCAATAAATGTTTGTTGACTTATATGCCTTACCTCCACTTTTTAGAGTCCTGAAGTGTTCGGTTGTCTTAATTATTCATTGGAGTTGAGGGAACAAAGAGACCAGAGCAGACTAGAGTATTCTGATAATTATAATGGCTCATCTCTTTGTAAGCACCTTATAATTTAGTTTTTTTTCCCTTAACAACTGTCTGTAAAACTAGAAAAAAACAACAAAATTCATCTGGAAGAACAAAAGATCAAAAGAACTAATGGGAAAAAATGTGAAGGAAGGTGGCCTACTGGTACCAGATCTCAAACTGTACTATAAAGCAGTAATCATCAAAACAAGTCTGGTACTGGCTAAGAGATAGAAGGGTTGATCAATGGAATAGATTAGGGGTAAGTGATCTCAGCAATCTAGTATTCAGTAAACCCAAAGATCCCAGCTTTTGAGATAAGAACTCAGTATTTGACAACTGCTGGGAAAATTGGAAAATAATAAGGAAAAAATTAGGTTTAGATCAATATTTCTCATCCTATGCCAAATAGGTATATGATTTTGACATAATCATACCTACATAAATTAGGTATATGATTTAGACATAAAGGGTGATATAAATAAATTAGGGGAACATAGAATAGTTTGTCAGATCTTTGGAGAAAGGAAGAATTTGTGACCAAACAAGAGATAGAGAATATTATAAAATGTAAATGAATAATTTTGATTATGTTAAATTTTAAAATTTTTATAAAACAAAACCAATGCAATCAAGATTAGACAGAAGACAACAAACTGGGGAAATTTTTTATAACAAGTTTCTCTGCTATAGGTCTCATTCCTCAAATATATAAAGAACTAAATTAAATTTATGAGAATCCAGGTCATTTCCCAATTGACAAATAGTCAAAGAATATGAATAAGAAATTTTCAGATGAAGAAATCAAAGTTATCAATATGAAAAATTGTTCCAAATCACTCTCAATTAAAGAAATGCAAATTAAAACAACTCTGAGGTACCACCTCACACCTATCAGATTGGCCAATATGACAGTAAAGGAAAATCATAAATATTGGAAGGGTTGTGACAAAATTTGAACCTTAATGAATTGATGGTGGAGTTGTGAACTGATCCAACCATTCTGGAGGACAATTTGGAATTATGCCCAAAGAGCTAAAAAAGAATGTGTACCTTTTGATCTAGTTAAACCACTACTAGGTCTGTATTCCTGAGAGATTTTTTTAAAAGGGGGGGAGGGTAAAGGACCTATTTGTATAAAAATATTTAAAGCAGCTCTTTTCATAGTGGTAAAGAATTGGAAATTAAAGAGATGTCCATCATTTGGGGAATGACTGACCAATCTGTGGTATATGATGGTGATGGAATACTATTTTGTTGTAAGGAATGGTGAACAAGATGAATTCAGAAAGGGCTGGAAAGACCTATGTGAAGTGACACAGAATGAAATAAGTAGAACCAGGAAAACATTGAACACAGTAACAGCAATAATGTGGAATGTTGATCAAACTTGGCTATTATCATCAATACAATGATCCAGGGCAATTCTGAGGGACTTATGACAAAAGAAAACTATCCACCTCCAGAGAAAGAACTGTTGGGGTCAGAATGCAGAAGAAAACATACGATTTTTCAGTTATTTATTTGGGTTTATAGTTTGGGGTTTTGGTTTTATAAGATTATTAAGTTACAAAAATGACTAATATAACACACCAATGCAACTATCAATAATATGGAAATAGGTCTTGATCAATGACACATGTTAAAACCAATGGAAATGTGTGTTGGCTATGGGAGAGGGTGAAGGGGAAAATAAGAACGTGAATCGTGTAACCATGGAAAATTTTTCTAAAAAATAAAATTAAAAAAAATTACCAATATGGAAATATGTTTGCATGACCATGCATGTATCACCTGCCAGCACTGGGTCAGGGAAGGGAAGGAAGGGAGGGAAGGAGATAAGTTTGATCATATGATTTGGGGAAAACTTGTGTGGAAATTTATTACATGTAATTGGTTAAAAAAAATACAATGCAAAAAAAAACCCTCTCTGATCCTTATCCAAAACTTGTTATGTAAGCTGGCAAAAATACTATGCCATTCTTTTTCAGATAATGAATTTAAGACCCAGAGAGGGAAAATCACTTATTCTAGGTCGCATACTTAGTTTAAATGTAGAAATGGAATTCAAACACCTAGATGATCTGACTAGCAAACTAATATTCTTTCTAGGACACTGCGCAGCCTCTCAGGAAAACTTTGCAGGGGAACTCAGATGAAAAGGCTTAAAAGTTGGACAGAATTAGCTTATGGAGAGTGGAGGTGGGAGTGAGATTGGCATAGGAATGAGGGCAAAGGCAGTGTTGAGAAGTGAGCAGCCCAGTCTGATTAGAGTGAAAGGTACATTCTGGGAGAAATGAGAATTTTAGTTGGATAGGTATATTGAGCTCAGATTATCAAGAGCTTTGATAGTCAAACAGAGTTTGGGTAAGATACAGAAAACCAGAATAGAAGGAATTTCCAGACTCTTAGCAAGCAGTCTTGTACTATTTTATAATTAATAACAAGTATATTCTGTATAATTTTCAGGTCGTGAAAGTAAAATTCCATTGGGGATGGGGGGAAGCGGGGTCAAACCCTTGCTTGATAGATAGAACATATCTAACCAAGTCATTCCCCAGCTCAATTACTAGTGTCCTTCTTCTCAAACTCTGCTTTTTACTTGTTTGTATTTTTTTTAGGCTGTGTTTATTTTTATATGCATTTGTTGTCTCCTCTATTAGAAGATCAGCTCCTTGCCAGTAGAGATTATTCCCATCATTGTAGTTGTATCCCCAACACCTAGCACAGTGCCTGGTGTCTAGAAGGTTCTTGTTGACTGGTGAATTAAATTTAATATAGTGAAATAACACTTCAGAAAATTTAGTCTGGGAATAGGGTATAGGAATTTAAACTTTTTTTGACCCAGAGCTTCCAGGAAACAAATAAACAAAAAATAATCATAAATCTCCCAAGACTGAAATTTAACTACCTAGAAGATAAAGCTCAGACATGCATACATACAGACAGACACACATACACAATCTTACCAAACACACCACAACAAGTACCTGCTATTTCTGAAGGGTTGGCCGATTGACCCGTTGAGCATCACATAGACCACACCACAGGCTGCTTCTGCAAACTGAAAATATACCCACCATTCATTGGTGTGACAATGTTTAGATCAGCCAGATGATTATAGAGATGTAGTTGGATGCTTTAAATATTAAGAAGACCTCTTATTGGCTGTAAGGCAGGTTGATGTAAGACTAGAAGATGGTAAGTGCTCTTTTGGGGTACAGCTAATTGTGCCAGCACTTCCCTAGGGTATTTAAAGATGCCAGAGAATAGGAAAGGAGCCACCGTATGGAAAGGGGATGGATGGAGGATATGTGGACACCAGCCTGTATCTGGATGTTAAGGGCAGTGAGAGAGTATTTGGTGACACTCTAGTCCCCATAAAAGATGATCCACTCTTTGATTCAAGACTCTTGGTGAGTCAGTGAGGTACCTGCAGAGAACAAATGAGTTGAATATATAGGAGATGGGACATGGCTGTGGCTTCTACAGTCCTCCTGTCTTTGTATTGTCATTGTGGTCAGGTTGTTGACAGGTATCCATGTCCAGTACTCCAGAGCTCACACACAAGCATGTCAGAGCCAACCCAGTATTGTTTATCTGAATGATAACAGCTGAATTTATTTCTGTTTTCCCATCCATACAGAAGTCATTGGGAAGATGTAACATTTATTATGGCCTAAACTCCACAAGGGAAAAATAGTGATTATTTTAGCAAATGCATGTATGAACCTATGAGCCAATGTACTTTTCCATTCTAATTTGGTTGTAGAGCAAAATTCCCAGCCAGAGTTATTTAAATACTTTCTGAATTTTCATGAAGTTTGGAAAGGAAAATTTAAAGGTAACAGAGTATGATATAAAAAAGAGAAGAAGGGGGAGAGAAAGAAACATGCAAAGAGAAAAATAGAGAAGGAAAGAGAAATAGAAGGCAAGAGAGAGGAAGAAAGAGATGAAGAGAAAAAATGTTAGACATGGTCAGAAGACATAGGATACACATTTCCTGGTTCTCCAAAATTTGATATTTGAGAAGATTTGGGGTAGAAGGGTAAGCTGTCTCTAGGATGCTCTACCTTCCTTACATTCTATGTCTGTATAAATCTCCCAATTCTAATTTTCTATACTAGATACCTGTGATAGAAAGAGATCATAAATTCAAATAAATTTGTAAGCTGTCCAACAAGTTCTGGATTACTTTTGTGGGATGACCCTATTTTTAAAGCCATAAAACAATAGTAATAAGAAGGAAGTGTTATAGCAAAAAAAGAATTTTTAATAGCCCTAACTTTCATTTATCAGCTGTCTGACTTTGCACTTGACATCAACTCTGAACTTCAGTTTCCTCATCTGTAAAATTGGGATAATAATGTGTTCTCTCTCTCTCTCTCTCTCTCTCTCTCTCTCTCTCTCTCTCTCTCTCTCTCTCTCTTTCTCTCTGGAAATTTATGAGGATCAAAGCAGATAACATAGCTATTTAATGACTTGATAAAGATCTGCTAAGATTTATTTTGCAACATGTAGGTAGTGCAATGGATAGAGCACTTGCTGTGGGGTCAGGAAGATCTGACCTGAGATACTTACTGCCTGTGTGACTCTGGGCAAATCACTTAACCCTCTTTGCCCTGATTTTCTCATTTATAAAATGATCCAGAGAAGGAATTGGCAAGCCATTCCAGTATCATTGCCAAGAAAATACAAAATGGGGTCACAAAGAGTCAGACACAACTGAACAACAAGATTTAGGTGATTTTTCAAAGTGAGTGAGAATATTAATCTGAATGCACAAAATGAAAGGTCTGACTTTAGTCTACAATTTCTACATTTTATTGTCTTTCTCTCTGAGCTACGTCCATATTCTGTGCTATAATTAGAGAGAAATAAAACAGATGATATACGGATGAGGGGAAACACAGGGAACAGAAATTAGAAAAGAATCTAGTCTTTGAAAGGTTGAAAACTGAGAAAGAGAGAATGGGAAGTAGTAGAAAGAAAACTGAATTTGGAGTCAGGAGACCAGAGCTGGAATGTCAGATCTTATATTTATCAATTTATGACGTTGAGCAAGTAAAAGTCTGTCTCTTGACCTCAACATACATGTGACTAAAATGAGGATGTTGTACTAGAAGATTTCTAAGGTCTCTTCCAACTCTAAATCCTAAGACACCTTTTCTTTTAACTTCATTACCTTTTCTCACTTGGGTCCTACTACCCTGGATGTGTCTAGGAATTGCAAAATGATAAAGGAAATTTCCAGATGTTCAGGAGAGCCCAAGACATCTTAAATTCATATTAACATGCTCAACACTACAGGTTGAACAACACTCCAGTATTTCATTGTGGCATAGAGATGATTCTAGGTTGTCCAGGGCCATACCAGCAGAATAAAAATTCTGACAGTATTTAACAAATTAGAAAAGCTCTTGAGTGTGGGCCTCAGGAGAAACTGTATCTGTAGATCAAGTACCAGCCCAATTACGATGACAGAGCCCCTTTAATGGCGGATTATTCACGGGTTCTAAATTTGGATAAGATGTGACAACTCGTGGATTCCATTCACTAGGTACAAAAGGTGTTGAAATCTGATCTGATTAAAATATTTTAGTAACTTCACCAATTAAATAGGATCTTTTAATGTCAATTAACTGGTCTTCTTACTCCAATATCTGACACACACACAAAAAAACTTTTATCTTCTATCTTACTTCTGTCTTTAGTTCTAAGACTGAAAAGTGGCAAGAGTTAGGCAATGTAAGTTAAGTGACTTACATAGGATGAACATAGCTAGGAAGTGTCTAAGGCCAGATTTGAACCCATGACCTCCCAACTCCAGACCTGGAGTTCTATCCACTGTGTTATCTTAACTGCCCTGGTACTCTTTATTCTCTAATATCATGCCAGGACATGAGTCAATATCCGTGAAAAAAAAAAAAGGATATGGCTTATATCCATAGGTGTCACCTTTTATCCACAAATGTCACCTTTTCCAGAAAGCCAGGATACTCTTCAGTTTTAAATCACCTTTTCCCAACAAACATCAATTTCCTCTAACAACTATTAATTCTCACATATATATCATGTCCTATTTTGTATTCATTCCTAAGTGTGAAATCTAGCCATTAAAATACAAGCTTATTGAAGGTAAATCTTTTCCATCTCCATTCTATCACCCAGCATCATGCTCTTTATATTTCTTCAAGGACATTTGATTTCATTATTGTGCCCATTTCCTCAACCAAAGCAAATCACAAAACTTAGGAATGTTGACTTATTAAAATAATTTTTGAGGATGACTGTGGCCAAAAATGTCAACCCCCTGAGGCCAACCCCCAGATGGGCCTGCCTGAGCAGAAATAAGTTGATTCTTGGATGACAGATATACTGTCCACCCCTGAGCCTGTCCTCCGAACCTTCCCAGCTTGCCAGGACTTGCCAGAGTTCATGTTCTGCTGACATAGCTTTTGAGAATCCACCATCACCATTACCCCCATGATAACACATCAGAGAAGGGCTTTAAAGAAGGAGAACTTTTCCCAGCATATGGTGCTTGAATTAAATTGGTTGTTGCTCTTGTTGTTGTCATTATCGGATATTTGTACATCCATTATCTCATTTAATTCTTACAATATTGTGAGTTAGATATGAAGATATAATGAATGAGAAAACCGAGGTATAAAATTGACTAACATACCCATTGTTTTAGAGTCAGTAAGTGTTGGAAGAAAATTCCAATGCGAGTCTAGTGCTCTTTCTATAGTGCGGCTTCTATTTCACGAGGAGGTTCATGATTGAATAAGGGTCTGATTATAGAAAGATGGATTTTTGTACTTCTCCCTTTCTTGTTGTTCCGTTGTTTTTCAGACATGTTTGTGACCCTATTTGGGTTTTCCTTGGCAGAGTTACTGGAGTGGTTGCTATTTCCTTCTCTAGCCAACTATACAGATGAGGAACTGAGGCAGAAAGAGTTAAGTGACTTGTCTACGGACACACAACTAATAAATGTTTGAGGCTCTAAACCAGGTATACATCCTCTTAAGATAGAGTGCAGAAAACAGACTCTTATGACTTACTTAAGACAATTAATGACAGGTAGACTATTGCCTACCAACTCAACTTAAATTTAGAAACAAGGGTAGCCATTCACAATGTTTGTAATGAAAGAATTTTTTTTTAATGTTAAAGAGTATAGTGGCCAGGAAAGAACAGGGAGACATCTGGATATTGGGGAAAAGGTGAAACACCTTTGGAGAGATGTAAAGAGATAATTGGATTACAGTTTATGGATTAGCTTCTGTTTATTCTTGACTGGGTTAGGGAACTGCAAGAATGTGCAAAGTGCCAACAAAAAGCAGATGATTTTGTCCTGTCTCCAGAAAAGGCAAGGACTCTAGACTTGGTCAGATATCCCTACTGCTTTTTGTTTTTATTTATTTATTTATTATATTTTTAAACCCTTACCTTCCATCTTAGAATCAATACTGTGTATTGCTTCTAAGGCAGAAGAGCGGTAAGGGCTAGGTAATAGGGGCCAAGTGACTTGCCCAGAGTCACACAGCTAGGAAGTGTCTAAAGTCAAATTTGAACCCAAGATCTCCTGTCTCTGGGCCTGGCTCTCAATCCACTGAGCCATCCAGTTGCCCATGTTTTTATCTTTTAAAGATAAAGTCTCCCTATCTCTACCAGGCTCGAAGTGCAGGGGCTTCTAATGGACTGATCCTACTATTGATTTGCCTTTTGGAGTCTCACCGCAATAATACTAAGCTAAGTACCAACAGCTGATTGGTTTAACCCACTGATGCTCAAAACTCTTGAGTTCAAGAGACCCACCAGCCTCATCCTCCTCAAGAGCTGGGATTACAGACATGTATCACCACACTCCCAGCTACCAATATATTTGAAACTTGATTTTTTTACTTAATTTCATCTTTAAAAAGGTAGAGGCTGCCATAGGAGCTGTTATTCTGGATCTGTTTCTAACCAACAAGTAGAAACTACTTCCTTTAGAAAAAATGAAGCGAAACTAGAGGGCATATGACTACTATGTCACAGAGTTTGTGCTGGAGAGAAGAGGAAATCTGGGCACAGTCTCACATGCCCCCTAGATATAGAGAGAATAGTGTCAAAGAGAAGGAATAGGTAGGATACAAAGGCCTAATAGTCTATTAGGGAAATTGGCACAAGAATGATGGAAAGCTCTTAAAAGTGATGTTCAGAAGACAAGAGAAAGGGGAGCTAACAAAGAAATTGATGTGACCCTACAAAGAACGTGTTGATCATCTCATTTTTAAACACTCTGCAAGTGAAGCAGTCCTCAGGGGAAAAATCACATTCCCTAAAAACATACACTGATAAACTAGAAAAAAAAGACTCATTAACTGAATATGCATTTTATTTTTAAAACCCTTACCTTTCATTGTCACAGAATCAGTACTGCATATTAGTTCCAAAGCAGAAGGGTAAGTACTAGACAATGAGGATTACCCCTAAGTGATTTGCCCAGGGTCAAACACGTAGGAAATGTCTGAGGTCAAATTTGAACTCAGAACCTCTCATCTCTAGGCCCCCTAAATATGCATTTTTAAAAACTGAAAGCCAAAAGCCCCCTAAAAGAAATGCAAGAGGTATTAAAAATTAGAGGAGAAATAAATAAATTAAAACAAAAAACCCCATAGAAATAAATAAAATTTAAAACTATCTCTTTGAAAAAACTAATAAAATCAATAAACTTCAGCTAATCTGTTTTTAAAAAGAGGGCAGAAAAATCAATAAAATAGCCAATAAGTAAGGTAAAATCAGAAGAAATAAAAAGAATAATCAGAACCTATTATGCAAAGTTATATTCTAACAAAGCCTAGAACACAAAAGAAATAGAGAAGTGCTTTAAAAATATATAAAATACACAAACTGCCAAAAGACCAGATAGAAATCTTAAATAGCCTGATCTCAGAAAAGGAAATAGAACTAGCTATAAAGGAACTCTCAAAGAAAAAAAGTTCCTTATACTATGGATTCACAGTAGAATTCTATCAAACTTTTAAAGAACAATTAGCATCCATATTACATAAATTATTATCAAAAATTTGGAAATTAGGCACCTACCAGAATCTTTCCATGAGACAAAAAATATATATAGTACTAATTTCAAAACCAGAGAAAGATAAAATAGAAGGAAAGCTCTAAGTTGGTATCATTAATGAATGCTGATTTTAAAATTTTAATCCAAATCCTATTAAACAGATTATAGTAATTTATCCAAGAAATAATTTATTATGACAGTTAAATTTATGCCAGGCATACAAAACTGGTTCAACATTATGAAAATAGTCAACCCAATTAATCACATTAAAACCCAAAACATCCATAGCCACATGATTATCTCAATAGATGCAGAAAAATCCTTTGACAAAGTACATGCTTATTTATACTAGAAACCTAGCAAATTATAATCAAAGAGGGATCTTTTTGTTAATAGCATTTTAAAAATCTATCTAGATCAGTAATAGGCAAACTTTTTAAAGAGGGGGCCAAAGGAAAGAAAATGTTCATTTGTCAGTCTGTTTCTAAGACAACTCTTTCAAAATTTCATTGTATTGTATCCTACTCATTGTATTCATCAGATTAGGAAGAATGTCCAGTTGGCTGGATAAAACATTTCAGGGCCCCCCCCCTTCCCTGCATCTGGCCACATGGCCCTAGTAGTTTGCCCATCACTGATCTAGATAGATTAAAATCTAGATAAAGGAGAAATAAAAGTGTCTATTTTTGCTAATGATATGATGGCATACTTGGAATATCCTAGGAATTGACAAGTATGCTAATTAAGACATTAGCTTCAGCAAGGTTGCAAACTAAAAATAAACTTAAAAAATCAACTGCATTTCTAGATAATAAAATTCAAGAAGCAATCATAGAGAAAAATTTCATCTAAATAACCAAAAATGCATAAGGTATCTAGAGTTTGACCTATGAAAGGTCACAAAAGACTCATATAGATTCATTTACAAAGTACTCCTTAATGATAAAAAAAAATTAAAATGTCTGAGGAAACATTTAGTGCTCATGGCTGGCACATATTAATATACTAAAAATGTTAATATTGCCAAAATTCATTGATACTCGGAATATGAAAATATAATTACCTAAGAGATACTCTTTAAAATTTCATAAAACAATATTAGAATTCATTTGGTAAAAAAGGCATATTAAGCAGATGGAAGCAAAGGCTAGAAACTGAAGATTAATGTGAAAGAGTAGCATAGTGTAATTCCTTTAAGAATAGCACCAGGAACTCAAAATTCCAGAATAAGCTGGGGCTGGAAATAAATATTAAAGAAAGGAAAATATGATTTGAGAGATTTGGGGGGCAGAAGGGAAGAATTATTTGCCCATTTTATTGGTTTTAGATGTGTGGTGGGTGAGAGAAAGATTAAAGAATATGATCACAGTAAAGGGTAGATGAGATGATTGTAATGGACAGCAATGGTGAGACAGATACTCAACTCCTCTTTTGCTTTGCTTTTCTCTTCCAAGGAGAATGATCTTTGGACTAGGAAGATTGGAATAAAAATGGTTACAGGAGTTGGGGGTGTAACTAACAGAAGTTAGGTGACATTTAGCTGCCATTCAAATTTACCAGGTGTGAGCAAATGACTTTCAAGGCACTGAAATAACTGAGACGTCATTGGCAAGTGGTCATTTGAAGAAGAAAACAGTTATCAGTGTATAGCATGCTGAATTTGAAGCCAGAGGATCAAGATCCAAATCTAAGCTCTGACAGTCTACTTCTATGACCTTGAGCAAATCACTTAACCTCTCTGAGTCTCATTTCAATTGACCTTCAAAATGAAGGAGTTGAACTCACTCTAAATCTATGGTCTTCACAGTCACAGTTATATAATGCTTTCCAGTTTGTTGACCTTGCAAGTAACCTTGCAAGAAAGATTTTGCAAATATGATTAGCCCCATTTTATGTATGGGGAATCTGAGGTTCATAAGTGATCTGCCCAAAACTACTCAATTTATTAAACTCTGAGCTAGGAGTAAACCCCAAACTTTCTGACTCTTAAATCCAATACTCTTTCCATTACCTTCTGAAGCTAGGATTCAAAGTACTTACAATTTTGGATGCCATTTTCCAATACATCAAGTTGGAATTGTTGGCACATTCATTCCATTGTGGGCAAGATTGATAGTTCATTTCTGAAAAAGATGTTTTGTGCAGAATAATTAAGATGAAAGGAGAGGTTGTAAAATATGTTTCATGATGCTGCCAAATGAAGTAATGACAGAGAAATCTTCAAACCACATTCCTGAGAAGTGGATGTGAAGAGAATATTGAAAATGGACAGACCTTGGTCCAATCCAACAAAGTGCTCCCTGGAATCCTGGCCAAGGGTTTGGTTTATTACCCAAGATCTAGATAGGAACATATTGATAATATTTGAGTCATCATTCTGGGAAATACCTTTGTGAAGGACTAGCCATGTGATAGCTATCATTCACCAATATGACCTCCTAAAAGAATCAAAACAACAAAGCCTGGCTTTTAGTACTCTCCTGCCATTGTTAGCCTAGGACATAACCTCTAGGTAGGTCAACTTTGTTTCCATCACCTCTAGAATCTCTTTTCTATACTTTTTGCTCTCCAGTCTATGCCATCCCTATTTTTAGGTTCCCAGGTGCCAGATGTTTTTCCTCCTCTCATTCTACCAGATCTTGCTCTCAGGAAAATTCTGGTATTAGTTATCTATGCCTCAATTAGAAATGAATTTTTAAAAAATGAATTCAAATTGTTACCTCTCCCAGGAGTTTACATTTTAAGCCTAATCTCTGAATATGGTATGAGACACTGTTCCTTAATCCCTGTAGAATATCATCAAGGCTACTCCAGCTAACCTAATATTGACATTATCCAGCTATTGTTGTTATCAACCTAATGTTGACATCATTCAGCCATCAAATCTCCTTCCCTGATATATATCTGCATGGAATAGTTAGTAGATGAAGTGTCAAAATTTCCATGCCAGCCTTTATTAACCATATAACTGGATCTAAGTATTTAACCATTTTGTGTCTTGGTTTCCTCATCTTTAAAGTAGACAGGGTTATATGCTTTACAAACCTTGGAAATCTATAGAAGTGTGAACTATTATTGCCTTCTTTTAATCACATCTTCACATTAGGCAGAAACAATGAATGTGTAGGGGGGAACAGATTTGGGGTCAGAATATTTCTGTGTGAATCCCAGCTCTGCCTTTTGTTAGCTGTGTGACCTTGGGCTAGGTACTCTACCTCAAATGAAGAAAATGGACAAGATAATGTCTGAGGTACTTGCTAGCTCCAAGGATGTCAAAATCTCCTAGAAGGTGGTTTATAAAACTTAAATGAAGAAATTTGGGGATGTGGCCTGCCAACGTAGATATAGCACTTTCCTTTCACATGTTGTAATAATTTTCATGCTGGTACTTAAGTCAAACTAGAAAATGGAAATAAATGTCCTTGAAAATAAAGTTGAAATTATTTTTAAATCACTTAGAAAATTGTAAGATGATTATATCTTTTAAAATAAAAAGCAATTGATTTCTCAAATAGTGAAATAAAAAATTCACTATTCAATCAAAATATTTCATTTATTTCCATAGCATTTGAAAAAACCAATAATTTTGCCAGATAATCATGATTCAATGAACTTTTTAATCAGCTATCAAAATTTATCATAAGAAATTTTCCAATCCTCAATTTTGTTAACTAGACTTAAGGTTGCTATATATCATCTCAAACAACCTTAGATATTTTCTAATTTGCAAAGTTTTATTAAGAATGACATTAGCTATGATATCTGGCAAAATGAAGGAGGCATCAAGATAATTAAACTATGGAAAGATCTAAAATTTTCTGTAATTAGGGTCAGTTATGATGTCAGTCTTAAACTATAAAAAAAAAAAGAAAAGAAAAATTTACCTAGCTCCTGCTTTGACGTTTGCATTTTCCCATCCTTTGTTAGATGAGCAAGTCCTGATTCCTAGTCTCCAGCACTGAAGATTATTTGTTTTCAAGCTTTCATTTAACAAACTAAAAACTGAAGTTACAGCATGAAGACATATCAAAGACTAATATTTGAATTTATTTTAAAAAAGGATACAATCATCAGAGCTAGAAGGGTTCTTAGATAACCACTTATTTTATAGACAAGAAAACTGAGTCAGAGAGAGATTAAATAATTTACCCAGGTCATACACCTAATAAGTGTCTGAAGTGGGATTTCTTCCTCACTTCAAGTCCAAAACTTTATTGCTGTTTATCCAATCTCTACCTCCTTCCACTCCCAACCATGCCTCAACATGTTCCAAAATAAAATTATTGAAAAAGAATATTAAAAGCATTTTCAAAATAAATATTATTTTTATTAATTAATTCTATTTTTAAAATATTAATTAAAATGTTAAAAATTCTCACCTGGACTTGATGGATTCCCACACCATGTGACTCCATCAGCCATGTAGCCCAGCAATGTGTCCTCCAGAGTGAGTAAACTACCTTGGACTTTAGTGTACTGATGAGCCAGCTCATTGGTTTTGCTCCAAAGGAGAGTCTAAGAAAGAAGCCATAATTGGTCCTCCCCTACATATCTTGTCTTTTCCACCAGTCAGATCCCTTCCAGATTACTGAGTATAGGTTAGATCCCATCTACGTTATTAGGTTCAGACCTGGATATCTTAGGAAACATACTGACAACTACAATGTGTCCAGGGACGAATGAACAGAATAGTGCTTCAGAGTGGGTGGCTAGGTGGCTAAGTGGATAGAATGCTAGACCTGGGGTCAGGAAGACCTGAGTTCAAATGTGGCCTTTGACACTGTAACCATGGCCAAGTCACTTAACCCTGTTTACTTCCATTTTCTCATCTTTAAATGGCCTGAAGAAGGAAATAGCAACACTTTTGTATTTTTGCCAAAAAAAAAAAAAAAAAACTCTGAATGAGGTCACAAATTGTCAGACACAACAACAAGCATGCTAGATATTAGGGAAGTTACAATGAAACATTTTATATGCACCCCAAGACTTATTAATGCTTTGTCCTTCCCTGGGGTGTCAGCATGGTGAAACAAAATTGCCCCAGACTTGGGAAATAGGTTCAAATATTGACTCTAAAACTAGCTTGAAAACCATTAGCCTCAGTTTCTTCAGCTATAAGACAAAGATGACATTGTTTCTCCTGCTTATCTCAGGGGAACTTTGAAAGCCTTAAAGTATTATAAAATGTTGAGTTGTTATTATCAGATAAGACATTGTCCATCCTCTTGAGATGTTAAACCTTTGATGGAGTGATGAGATACACATTTGTGGTTCTGGTTCAGTCATTTTAGTCACATCTGATTCTTTGTGACCCCATTTGGGGTTTTCTTGGTAAAGATACTGGAGTGGTTTGCCATTTCCTTCTCCAGCTCATTTTACAGATAAGGAAACTGAGGCCAACTTAAGTAACTTGCCCAGAGTCACATGGCTAGTCAGTGTCCGAAGTCAAATTTGAACTTAAATCTTCCTTACTTCAAGCTTACTGCCATAGATATACATAGATGACTATATCTGCTCCCAGATCATGACACTATTTTCTATTTTTCTAATTTCTCATTGAACTGGTACAACAAAACAATGTGACTTTCTCTACACTACAACTCTTATTTATTTCCCTGGTGGCAGAAAATGTCTCCCACAAATGGGCATTGTTACATGCCTTGTAAGATAATGTCACGCAAGTCTCTGTTGCTATAGAGGCCCAATGTATCCCATCCCAGTCCTCATTTAGCACAAAGTACCCAATCTTATGAAAGGTAAGCAAGCATTTGAGCACAGAACTTTAGCCTTTCTATTATTGGTCTTTGGAAGTCTTCTACCTGTATCAGTGCCATCTGTTTCCTATAGTTGCTGAGTATTAATATTTATTCTGAAATAACAGTTAATAATATCAAAAGTAGATCAGACCAGAGTGAGTTGGGGTAGAAATATGTGCCTGAGAAGCCCAGTGACTTACCTTATTACAAAGTATAGGATGAGCAGCCAACTCCATCAGTGGCTGATAATCTTGCTCTGTGCTGTTGCATGGGTTCTTGGAAACAAATGCACTTTTAAAAGTTTCCCATATTTTTAGACAATCCTTTCTGCAAAAAAAAAGAAAGAAAACTTTTTGAAGGAAAAAAAAGCTTTTTGTATAGAGCTCAATTGTTTAAAAAGATTAACACCCAGTTTTCCAATATCACCATGATATTGGAATTTAGGTGTCTATTTCTTATTTACTGCATACTTAGATACTAAGTAAAATTGGAGAGTTTATTAAGAGTTCACTTTTCTCAATGAGAAAATCAATTAGGTTTGAACTACCTTAAGTGGTATAATAACAGGAATTCACTAATAAGGCATTTTGATGTTTAGAGAGTACTTTCCACACAAAAACACTGCAAAATAAATAGTAATAGAATTATTTAGCCCCATTTTATAGATGAGTAAGTTGATTCTCAGGGACATAAGGTGACTTGTCCAAAGTCATGCAATTAAAGTATCAGAACCAAGATATAGAAGAAAAATGCACTGGACTTAAAATCAATAAACCTGGGTTCCAATCCAAGTCAAGAACAAGTCTTGTGGTAGGGAAGTTAGGTGGCTCAATGAATAGAAATGTGTTAAAAAGAACTAAAGCGGGATATCTTTGTGTGTATCCTTTTACTATTACTACTATATCCCTATAGATCTTCCTTCTAGATATTATAGGATGGCTGTTATGTAGATCTTGGGGACAGTATGGATGAAGGATGGATCAGAGGCCCAAGGCCTAAGCCAGCTGTTGTCAGTGAAGGAGGAACATCCACTCCTTTCACAATAGCTGCTGCTGTAATCTATCCCTCTTCTCCCTGACCAGTTTGGCTGGTTAAACCTGTTAGTGACTTCTTTCTAACAGTTGCCCAGGTGGGGACCTCTTGAGAGGTTAGGTAGATGGTTAACTCCTCTAGGCCCAACCTGAAGTTGGATTAATTGTTAATAGGCTATTGATTGACTTTGGAAACAATTGGTATCTAACTGCGTATTAGTTCTCCCTTCCCAAGGGATGTGATCGAATAACCACTCAGGAAGGTTCTTGTTGTTGAATCACTGTGGCATTATCTATTGATGGGAAAGGATAACAAGGTAAAGGTTTGGGGATTGGGAACCTATTGCTATAGTTTGGCTACTAAGCTAATTGTTGATCAGGACTGGAGACTGCTAGGCTGGTAGAGGCTTGAGGTCTTCATGCTCTCACTATCCCTGACCTGACCTGACCACAGCCAAGTCAGAGAACAGGGAAGGCTATTGATGTAGATGTGGATTGATGATCAGTGTATTCTCTCAGCTCTACTACCAATAGTATTGGTAGATCACTAGCTCTCTCACAGTTAAGCACAGGATACAGATTTAGATCTGGCCTACCCTTCTTCTTCTACCACCCTTCACCCCCTTCTGCCCAGTTCTTGCTCCCAGATGTTTGCTCCAGTCTCTGCTCTGAGTTCTGAGACCTCCTAACTGTAATTCCTAGGGGATATTTATAGTGTGAGGCAAACCAACGTTTGCCCCTGGCTCAAGGCACCTGGGAACATTCCAAATCTCTCAACTGCCATCCCTGTCAGTCAAGATGGCATCCAACTTTTCCAAGATAATGATTTTAACAAAGGTAAACCTGGAATTGGAAGTACTTGGGTTTAAATGTGAAACCAGATACTTCCTAGCTATGTGACATGGGTAAGACCCTTAATTCAAATTACCTAGCCTAGAGATGGCAAACCTTTTGGAGACCAAGTGTCCTGTCCCCTCTACTTTGTTAAGGACAGATTGACCTTAATGACAAGAAAATTGAAGGTTACTAGTAATTCCTCAGGACAGTTTCATAATTGTTCTAAAATCTCTGAGACATTTGGAAACCAATGTGTGTGAGGAAGAGAGATGTTCTCTTTTTTCTTTTGGCCTGTGTTACTGATGAGTGTTAATATAAGCTCTCATTGGCTTGAAGTCCTATGAATAAAACTAGCTGCAAATGAAGGTAGATTTTTTTTTCTTCTTTGAAGTGGTCTGCCTAGAATATCTTGCTTGGCAAAACATATGGGCATTGAAGTCAGGAGCAATGTTGCAGGCAAAAAGGAGGGGAGTGGCTTAAGTCTTTTGTGGAATAAGAGGTGTAAATCTGAACTCCATAGTTTTTCAACACAAACATATTCCATCCCATATTGGGTCCAGGTAAGCCCAGAGGAGTAGTGCCATATGTTTTGCCCATCTTTCTGGGGCACAGATCAAACAATATCCTCCTCTAGGGAAGCCTCAATGAGATCACAACCCACCAAGTTCTCACCCTCCTCTAAACTCTGGCACATTTAGTGAGTACTCCTCTAAACAGTAAATGCCAAGAGCTTATGAGATTGTGAGCTTCTTAAGGGCTAAGGCCCGGGCACACTTCTATATACCACCACCCCACTGTGGCACTAGCCCAATTGAATTATGAGGATAGGTGCTTATTAAGTAGTATGTAAGTGGATAGTTGATTGGTTGATGTGATAACATCAAGGTTATTTTGACTCTGTGTTGAAAAGAGCAAAGAATGCCAGATTTGGAGGCAGAGGACTAGGGTTGACAACACAGTTATGTTACTGAATTCAGCTAGCTAGCCTTTGTCTGAGTACTACAGATCTGAAGCATATTCCATGGTTTATCAATCAATGGACTGATCAAGAAACGTTTATTAAAACACTACAAATGCTGTATACTAGAGGCGATAAAAAGTTTAGAGAGGATGTGGTTTCTGGCCTTATGAAGCTTATGATTGATAAGGGAATAAGACACTAACCTTATGATGATAATGAATAGTAATTCATATTCAAGTAAGGATTATGATTCATTTATGTGACCTTGCCTGAATCATTTATCCTCTCTGAGCCTCAATTTCTGTGTCTGTAAAATGAAAGTGTTGGACTAATGTCCATGGTCCAATAGACTATGTCCATGACCTTATGATCCTATGATTCTTTATCTTTCTGTTTAAAACTTCCAAAGTAAAGTGCTATGGGAAGTCCAGGGAGAAAGGGTGTCACAAACCCAAGAGTCAAGGTAAGCTGCATGGACGATGTTATATTGGATATGACTTTAAAGAAGTGTGGAATTCAGCAGATGAAGACTTTTAAGGACAACTTTCTATATATAATGAAGAGAATGAGGAAAGGTCCTCAAGCAAAAGAATCCATCTCCTATTTTGATCATATGTTTCCTTCTTTGTGTCTTTGATGCTTCTCCTGTTCACTTTGGGTCTCATTTACTGGCTACCTACAGGATACTCAAGAAGGATGTTGTTGGGAAAAGTAAAGAGCTTTTAATTGTACAATAAAAGAGGTTTGGGTTTTTTTGAGGGGGTGGAGGTTAGGACAAAATTCAAACACTCTTGAGAAAGGTAATAATACGTTGGCTTAAATTTATGTGAAGATATAAATGAACGATATCTGACATTTTTGTGAAAGCAGATTTTGAGAAATGAGTCAGGAAAGAGAATATACTGGGCAACTGAAAGAGAGGAGGGGTACAGTAGGAACTACAAAAGAGGAAAAAATATGAAGAAAGAGCAGGAAGAGGAGAAAATGGGGATGTAGTTCTCATTTTCCCTAGTGCTAGACCCATTAATATTTCCACCAAAGAATGTATGTGGCTATAGGAAAGAAGCCAAATCAGTCAATATTATCACTTCAAGAAAATCTGGCCTCAGACACTTATTAGCTATGCGGTCCTGGGCAAGCCACTTAACCCTGTTTGCCTCAGTGAAATCATCTATCAAATAAGCTAGAGAAGTAAGATGGCAAACCATTCCAATATCTTTGCCAAGAAAACCCCAAATGGGACATGAATAGGCTGTTTTCAGATAAAGAAAACAAAACTATCAATAAGCACATGGAAAAGTGTTCTAAATCTCTCATAATTAGAGAAATACAAATCAGAACAACACTAAGGTGCCACCTCATACCTAGTAGATTGGCCAATACAACAATAAAAGAAAATAATAAATGTTGGAAGGGTTGTGGCAAAATCAAGACACTAATGCATTGCTGGTGGAGTTGTGAATTAGTCCAGCCATTCTGGAAGGCAATTTGGAATTATGCCCAAAGGGCTTTAAAATAATGCGTACCCTTTGATCCAGCCATTCCACTACTAGGTTTGTACCCCAGAGAGATAACAAAGAAAAATACTTGTACAAAAAAATTCATAGCTGCACTCTTTGTGGTGGCAAAAAAATTGGAAAATGAATGGGTTGTTCTTCAACTGGGGAGTGGCTGAATGAATTGAGGTATATGATGGTAATGGAATATTATTGTGCTGTGAGGATTGATGTTCTGGAGGACTTCTATATGAACTGGGAGAACCTCAATGAACTGATACAGAGGGAAATGAATAGAGCCAGGAGAACATTGTACACAGAAAGTGAAACATTGTGGAAAAATCCAATGCAATGGACTTTGTTACTAGTAGCAATGCAACAAGCCAAGACACTCCTGAAGGACTTATGGGAAAGAATGCTATCCATGTTGAGAGAAAGAACTATGGCAGTAGAAATGCAAAAGCAAACCATATGACATCACTTATCACTTGTATACATGGGCATGTGATTTGGGGTTTTGGCTTTAAAAATTGCTCTATAGCAAAAATGAGTAATATGGAAATAGATATCAAGTGATAACAATTTTATAACACAGTGGAATTGCTTGTTGGCTCTAGGAGGAGCGGGGAAAGAGGGGAGGGGAAGAACATGAATCATGTAAGCATGGAAAAATAGTTTTAAATAAAATTTTTAAAAAATAAATTAAAAAGGAAAACCCCAAATGGGGCCCTGAAGTGTTGGACACAATTGAATAGCAACATCAACAAAAAGAATAAACAGACTGGTAGAAGAAATTGTTAAAGCTAGTGGTGATTTTAAAAAAAAGGCTTGAGAACTATAAGAAAATTCATAAATCACTTCTCTCCTTCAATTTTTCTGACTGTAAAATAGAATGGAATTAGATCTTTAGGGTCTCTCCCAGCTCTAATAGTCAACTCAATTCAGGTTAATTCAACAAACACTTATTAAATGTATAATACATGCTGAGTACTATCTTATGCACCTTGGAAATAGAAAGTTTAAGTAAAACTTGAGTCCCTGTGAGGATAAAATGAGAAAAAAAAACATGTGAAATGCTTTGCAAACTTTAAAGTGAAAATACATTAATTAAAATTTAATTCTTAATTAATTAATGAAAAATTGAAATATAAAAATAAAATATAAAATTAAAATAAATAAAATCTTTATAATTATCACTGTGCCTCTTCTTGATCTTCAAAATACCCAAGCTAATGAAAGTGATTTTGACATAAGTAATAAAATCAGAAGAAAATCACTTTCCCATTTTTATATCTCTTCTTTGGACCATCACAGGGACCCAACCTTTCCTTGCCTTGGCCATTCTTGTTTTGGCTCTAACTCTGATATTTGGCCTCTCTCACTATCACCAAACTGTTAGAAACAATGAGTGATTTCAATCTGGCAGAAAGACGGTGAGATCTTCCAAGATTGCTAAAGGACCATTCCTTCCACTCTTTCTCTAAAAAGTGTAATGTTGAAACATAACCTGTTGTCCATGTCCTTGTGAAATGGTATCTAGTACTCCAACAATAACTCATTGTACTTTGATCTTGAAAAGCTCTATAAAGGTTTAAAGTTCATCCAGTATTTTAAAGGTTTGTTTCATCTCTTTTTCCAGAAGTTTATAATTCACTCATTTCTTCACTAATATTTTTTGAGATACTTAAGACATGTAAGGTCCTGTAGGTGTCTAGGTTTCAAAGACTAAGATAAAGCCTCTGTCCTTATAGAGTTTGTCAACTGTTAGGAAACACAAGAGGCAAATACAAATAACTAGTATAGAAATCAGAATGTGGAAATGCAGTGAGAAAGACAAAGGGCTATATTATTTCAGGGGAAAGAGATCACTTTTGTCTAGGGGGAACAGGGAAAACTTCATGGAGAAATAATATTTAAACTGGGAGCAGAGGGAATTTGAAGGTTGGAACAGAACAAGAGGCAAAGGGAACAGGGTAAACAAAGATAGTAAGGTAGGAAAAGGCCAGGCATATCTGGGGGAAAAGTTATTTAGGTGGCCTGGAGTGTCAGGTAAAACTAAAAAAATAAGCAATAACATTTATAAAACCTTAAGGTTTGCAAATGGCTGACTTTGAAATATCATGTGAGGTAAACGTTGCAAGTATTATTAATCCCTCCACTTGACAGGGGAACCTGAGGCTCACTGAAATTGAGTGGTTTTTCCTATGTAACTTGTAAGTATCAAAGCTGGCATTTAGATCCAGTTCTCTCCTAATTCCAAATCTATTACTCTTCCCATTACACTATACTTAGTATTCTTAGTCACAGGAGTAATCCAGTTCAATGTAACAAGTCTCTTTTAAGAACCTACCATATCCAAGGCACTGTAACAAGAAAATAAAGCAAAACAAACCAAAAAATATCCCTACCATTAAGGAACTAGAATTCTGCTGGGTTGATATATTTAAACAATACATATGTATGCATATGTATTTATGATTATATGATATGTATAATTTGTGTGCATATACATGTTTTTGTGATTACATAATATTATTTGTGTGTACACATACACACACACACACACACACACACACACACACACAGAATTCTTTGAACCTGAATAGAACATCACAACAGGGAGATAAGGATAGTCTTCCATAAGAAGGTAGAGAATAAAATGAACCTTGAAGGAAACTAGGGATTTTAAAAGGTGGAAGTAAGGAGGGAATGTCTTCCATTTATGGAACACAGCCTGGGATAAAGGCTTGGAGACAGGAGATTGAAAGCCAGATTCAGAGAACAGTTGAGAGGAGAGTAATGTAAAATAATAACGAGAATGATTAACATTTCTCTAGCATTATAAGATTTGCAAAGGACTTTAGGAACATTATCTTATTTGATCTTCACACAAATCCTATTAAATAAATGGCATTTTTATCCTCATTTTATGGTTGAGTAAATTGAGGATTAGCAGAGTTAAGTGTCTTGCCTGGAGTCACACATCTAGGAAGTGTCTGAGGTTTTCTTGTCTCTGCATCAGGCTTCTATCCATGATGCCATCCTGCTTTGTAATCAAATCAAATTACAGAACCAAAGATCACAGAGTTAGAGTGAGAGGTGAGGGTGCTCTAGCCATCCACAAAGATAGCATCTAGGGGAAGATGATTTTTTTTTGGGGTGTTAACTGTAGGTTGCCTGTATTGATTTTGGCTCCTACTAGTTTGGAGGGCAAAATTTTTCACCTCCTCGATTTCTTTCTCTCGCCTTATTTGTTTTAATTGCCTTTTTAAATCAGCTATCATTTCATCTTTGTTGCCTTACATCCTCCAGTGGCAGTGATTCCCACTGTGGATAATTCTGTCTAAAGTAGTTTTGTATTGGGATTGATGTTCCCTTTACAAATTGCCTACGGATGTGATCTATGGTGTCCTGGGCATGTGTATCTCGTAAACCAAGTATTGTCTCAGCTGCCTCAATTACTCGATCTAGAAAACTACTTGGATGTTCTTCTTCCCCCTGTTTTAACTTTTCAAACTTTTGCCAAGAGTTTGGTCTTTTTGTGTGAATTCTCATTGCCTCATGTAAGTCTGTTCTACACTGAATCAAGTATCTGAGGTTTGCATGCTGTGTGAAGTCTAAGTCTTGGTGAACTAGCGGCCATGCTGTCAAATTGGGGTTCGTCCTTGTTTTGTTCAGGAATTTTTCCTTTTCTGAGGAAGAGTAAAATTCCCATAAAAGAAATTCCACAGCGTTGAAACTTGGATTAAATCATGTAAACACCCTCTTTAATTCTTTGACGCTTTTGAAAGGTTTTTTGAAATACTTGGGATAACATCTTTTTAGGGCCTCCATATCACTTGGGGTGAATGCTTTGTATGTTTTCACATGCACTACCCCTTCACCAGACTGCACTATTGTTCTGTCTGCTATTGGTAGGAGAGAGACTACGGCATTTGTGATTGGTTGGTTTTTAGTGGTATTGCTTCCTAGATACTTTGATTCCACAATCTCCAGTTGGAGAATTGTGTGCTTGTCCAATTCCTTTTCTTCTCTTAGTTGTTTTAGTACTTGGAACAGTAGCTTGATGTTTGCTACCAGTTCCTGAGAATCAGTGTCTTTCCTGGTTGTGATTGCATTATATGGTTCCACAGGTGAGAGCATACGTTCTTTGAGACTGTTAGGAATTGCCAAATGGATAGGGTTATGGCTATGGCAGTTGGGATAAAACAAATGCACTCAGCAAGGGTTAGGCCACACCATTTGTAATAGTCGTAGAGGTCTAAAGCTTGTTGCATGAAATTGGGGACTATCTTGAACCAAAAATCCATTATACCTTTGCATGAATGACCATGACATGATGGATATGCTAGATAAGATGAATGTTATTCTAGCCAGTTTCATTTTGGCTATATCAGAAGATTTAAGGTCATTCACTAACCTTTGCTCGCCAATTAAATGTAATGGATAAAAGCGGGGTACACTAAAGTTGGGAGGGTGCTCTCCTTCCCTTGCTGAGTGATGGAGAGGTAAAAGGTGATTGAGGTAATAGGAGAGGAATGAAAGGAATGACTAAGTTTAGGGAGGAATGGACAGGGTGGTATTTGGATGGTAAGAGTACAGGTGAGATATTCAGGAGAGGTAGCTAACACAGACTAGACACTCAGGCCAGAGACAGAGGACACTGGGGGGAAATAGGCTGAACACTTCCAGACAGAAAAGGTACCTTTACAGACACAAGGAATAGGGCCAGTCAGAAGTGGTTTGAATCTGACTTGAGGGCTTTCTTATCAGTTTCTCAAGTCCTCAAAGGAGGAACCACAAGGCTCCTCCCTGTCAATGAAACTGAAGGGATTCAGGGGGAAGTGTCAGGTAACTACTTCCTCCCAAGATGGATGTCTTCAGTTTCCCTCAGGAAATAAAAGAGAATTATTCCTTCCCCTTCACCCTTGCCTAATTTTTCAACACAAAGATTCTCCAGAGGGTTTGATTAGGTAATCAAGGGTTTATTAATGTTTCAGGGTAGGTCTGGAAGGAGAGAGGGGTTTGGGGTTCCTGACAGCCACTAGGAAGAAACTCAAGATGGGGGAGGGTCTCAGCAATGAGTTAGACTGAGAGAGAACCTGCTCTCTCAGCCTGGGAAGATTTGGCTGCTTTTAAGGTAGAGGGTATACTAAAGGGATAGTTTGGATTCAAGGATGTCCTACTTGCCTATTGGGGAAAACTAAACCCACAAAGTCTTTTCACTAAAACCCAAAAGCCACTCTGCCTCCCAGAGCCCCAGGAAAACAGGCAGGGAAAACAGGAAAATAATATGGAGAAGGTCAAGGAGAAATCCAGAGAAATTAGCTAGGTACAAATTGTCCAAAGACAAGGCACAGGCCAAAGCAAACTGAAAGCCAAAATAGAGCTCTGGTTGATCCTTCCGCTCTGTTCAAGCTTCAGGGATCAACTCAACAACTCTCAGAATTCTAAGGCTTAACTGTCAGACGTTTTCAGTTGGCTCCCTGCAAGGGCAAAAGCCTCTCTTGCATGTTTTGAAATACAGAGGTCATCTGATTGCAAGGATATCAAAGGATCAAAACTGGAAGAGACTTTAGAGATTATCAAATTCCAACCTCTTCATTTTATAGATGAGGAAACTAAGGTGAAACTAAACTAAATAAGTTGGAGTCAAAAAAGAAACTCACGAACCCCTACATACTATACAAGCTCGTTGTATGAAAAATGATTTATAAGTCTTAATGTGTTATCAAAGCATGTGTTATCAGCCTTATTGCTATTATTATTTTCTCAGAAACTCAATCAGTATTATGCAAGTAACTTGTGAGAAAGGACTTAGGTTTAAGAGCTATCTTCTGGACCAGGGTCTGCCCCTTGACTCCCAACTCCATCTGGGAAATGAACCTAGAAGGTCTGAGGCTTTGAGTACATATTTGAATGTTGAATCTTACCTCCCTTGCCCTTCTCCTCTCTTAAGAAACTTTGCAAGACAAGTCTGACCATGAACCTACAGCGCACCAGGCCGCCCACAAAGATGGTAGGAACAAACAATGATGAATAAAACATAAATAATTTGAAAACATATATGCCTGGAGCACTGTTGGTTCTTCAGGGAAGTTCCTGGATTAAGAAAAGAATGACTTTTGATCTTCTGAACTTTTAAATTAGAAGAATTTCCCTAAAGACTAGGTCAGATTAAGTCTGATTTCCCTACTATGTCCTCAGGTGTTGACATGGACTACCTTAGAGCAGGCTGGACAATTTTCATGATGGACCAGTGGAACATTCTCCCTCCTGCCCTCCCTCCCTCCCACCCCTCAGCCATGCTTTTCCTACTGCTTTCCCTTCCCACCTTTCCCTACCCCTACTCTCTCCCCTATACTTACTTTAATACTTTCTCATTCACCCTTACCCCATTGCCTCTGTCTGAGAAAGATTTCGTGTGTGTGTGTGTGTGTGTGTATGAACCCATACAGGCATGCACACACCTGTGGTGTTCTCTTTTGACTCCAGAAGAGATGCCACAAAGATTTCAAGGCATAAATGAGAGGGGCTTCCTTATTGGATCAAACAGCCAGTTTCCTAAGGGACCATAAGCCAACTACAAAGATGCAACAGACTTAAGAAGGAAGGGAAGGATAGAAACATTTTTCTGACTGCCATTAAGGAGTTTAGAACAGGGAGAGGGGAGGAAATAGCACACTGGCAAGTGAGGATGGGCACATTAAGGTGGAGACTGCCCCTACAGCAATCATCAGATTGGTCTGAGCAAGAGTTGTTACCACCCTCAAAACACCCTAAACTCTACCAGGCAGCACTGTGAAGCTTCTATTGTCTATCTACAATGTCCATTTGCTGCTGTCCAGAGTTCTTGGGGAATCAGTGTACACTCTGCAGTCTCAGCCTACAGCTGTGGACCTTCCTGTGCTAAAGCAGTGACACGAAAGCTATGTTATATTTTTCAATGTTTAACAATCAGCTCTCAAAAAAAAAAAAGAAAAGTACACTCAGAACACTTAAAAGTTAATCTGCCATTATTAGGATTTACTTACTCCATCATTTTCTTAAGTCTAGAAAGTCAACAAAACAGTAAATCATGCCCCCGGTTTGCAGCATTTGCCCACTTCCAAAACATAAATGCTCATAATGACAATTGAACAATCAGATCTTGATTCCAGTACTCCAGCATTCTCCAGGCAGCAACTCTGCCAACTCTGTCCCAAATTCCCTAACGCCAGACAGAAAATTTCTCCTATTCCCTTCTTCTTTAGGTCTGGTTCTGCCTTTACATGTATATGTTTGGTGGGGAAAGATCCCAGACCTCCTGAATCCCCTGTCATTAGTTGGATAGCTATCAATCAGCATCAGGCCTATAATCTGAAATTATACCCAATTAAAGTCAATAGGAAATATGATAGCAGCTGCTGACAGCTCAGCCAGCCAATAAAGACAGTAGTAGAAAAGGCTATATGGAAGATCCTTCTTAGGATCATGGAATTTACAAGGAACTCCAGAAATCTTCTGGTTCAACTTTTTATTTTGTAGATAAGGAAACAGAAGCCCAGAAAGGTTACTTAACCTTTCCAGGGTCACACAGTGAAAAAAAAATAGAGCCAAATAAGTCTTCTTCCTCTAATTCTGCATCTTCAGTGTCTGATAACTATTTCTGGAGCCTTCAGACATTTTTGCATATTGCACTGGACTGAGATAAAGCAGAAATCCTATATATCCGAAAACTCCTGTCAGTTCTAAAATCAGAGAATCTTAGAACTGGAAAGAACTTCAGTCACCTCGTCAATTCCGTAGAGGATTGAATCCCATCCTTTTCCAAATCCCCAAATCCTTGGTTTTCAGGGAACTTCAGCATAAGTCTCTATTCTATACAATAGGGAATACATTCTAGAGTTGCTAGTGCACCTAAGACATAAAATTTAAAGACTCATTAATTACCCTTGCCCCTTTTGAAAGCTCCTCCCACCCCAGGTTGGAAACTCTTGCCTACAAAACCCATGACAAGCGAACACCCTATCTCTCTGCTAGAAGAAAAAAAATTCAGGGATGGAGAACTCATTGCCTGAAAGATGTTCCTGAACTTCCTTCAAACTTCAGTACCTAAGAGAATGTATGTTAGTACGGATTGGCAGGTAGGTGGCACAATGGATAGTACTCTGGGTCTGGAATCAGGAAGATCTGAGTTTAAATTTAGCCTCAGATACTTACTTAACTGTGGAGCCCTCGGCAAGCCACTTAACATCTGTTTATCTCAACTATAAATGGAGTTAGTAATAGCAACTACTCCTAGTTGTTGTGAGGATCAAATGAGATAATATTTGTAAAGCCCTTAACACAGTACATGACACATAGGAGGTGTTTTTTAAAATGCTTATTCAAGGGGGCAGCTGGGTAACTCAGTGGATTGAGAGCCAGGCCCAGAGATGGGAGGTCCTAGGTTCAAATCAGAGAATCTTAGAACTGGAAAGAACATCAGTCACCTAGTCAATTCCCTCTAGAAGATTGAATCCCATCCTTTTCCAAATCCCCAAATCCTTGGTTTTCAGGGAACTTCTGCATAAGACTCTATTCTAAACAATAGGCAATAAATTCTAGAGTTGCTAGTGCACCTAAGAAATAAAACATTTCCCACTTCCCAGCTTGTGACCCTGGGCAAGTCACTTGACCCCCATTGCCTACCCTTACCACTCTTCTGCCTTGGAGCCAAAACACAGTATTGACTCCAAGACAGAAGATAAGGGTTTAAAAAAAATAAAATGCTTATTCAAAATGATCCACAGATTAAGTCAGTAAGTCAAAATATCTCAGTGAATTCTTTTGGTTCTACTCCTATCATTTCCCCATATGAAACAATTACTTTTCCAAGTTCCAAGTTCTAGTCAATAATGCAATTTCACCTTCATCTCTTGTTCCCAAAAATCTCTCCCCGCTCAAGCACTCTGTGTAATTAATGCATTTTTTTGTGACATTTGGTATTGTAGCTTCCTTCAGGGTATCTTTGCCAGGAAAATAAAAGCTTCTCTCTCGTTTCCTTAAGTTTGGGGAAGACTACAGGATGCTTTACTTCAGGTGTGCACTGCCACCTTGTGGGACTAATGAGAAGCTGATGGGAAACTACAGGATCAGAACTTTCTATCTAGTGTTTTACTGAGTAACTACAAGAAAACTTCCTTTGCCTTCAAAGACATCCACCCCATAAAAAGTGCCCATTTTAGGGATGTTGGATGTGGAGCAATAAGAGACTTTAAGGATCTTCTAATTCACCTTCATTTTTGCCTCTCTTTTCTAATTGATGCCTTTTATTTTTACGATAATTATTTCCTAATATACTGAGCCACTGAACCTATCTTTGCAACAAAAATAAAAGCTTAAGTGAAAATAACCAGCATAGTAACTCATTCTTAAAGCACATACAATATTCTACTCCCCAAATGCTTTACTTCTTGACCAAGAGAAGGAAAATAAGTTTTATCATGTGTTTTCCAGGACCACAAATTGATTATTGAAATTAATCTGAGTACAAATACCTTTTAGTATGGTTTTCCTATATATTTTATAATTATTGCATATATCACTACCTTAGTTTTTCTCACCAGACTGAATTGATTCAAATGTTTCCCATTTTTCTCTTAATTATTTATTTGTCACTTCATATGATATAGTAATATATTCCCTTACATTCAGATAACACAATTTATACAGCCAAAACCCAAGATGATGGCATTTTCCTTCCTGCTACTATAAAAAGTGCTGCTATGAATATTTTTGCCAGCCTCATGGCACAATGGATAAAGTATTGGGCCTCGAGTCAGGAAGACCTGAGTTCAAATTTGACCTCAGACACTTTCTAGCTGTGTGACCCTGCACAAGTCACTTAACGTCTGTTTGCCTCTTTTTTCTTAAGTATAAGATGAGGGCAATCATAGCACCTGCTTCCCAGGGTTCTCATGAGGATCAGATAAGATATCTGTAAAACACTTAGCAA
The DNA here is from genome assembly GCF_016433145.1 of Gracilinanus agilis. Classification (NCBI taxonomy): domain Eukaryota; kingdom Metazoa; phylum Chordata; class Mammalia; order Didelphimorphia; family Didelphidae; genus Gracilinanus; species Gracilinanus agilis. The sequence continues at coordinate 203,445,774 of NC_058135.1, forward strand.
AGTTCCTGGCACACAATAGTGCTATATAAATGTTAGTTATTATGTGATGATGATGATGATGATGATGATGATGATGATAAAACTAACATTCAGAGAAAGAAAACTACTTGTGCAAGGTCACACAGTTAGGAAATTGCAAAATTAGAACCCGAATGCAAATCTTTCAACTCCAAATGCATCATTCTTTCCTTTATACCACACTGATCAAAGGACCATGGGGTAAGAGGGGGGGGGGAAGGGACATACAAATTACGTGCTCTTTCTGCATTTCTTAACAACTCCCAAACTATACATTCAGGTAAAATCAGGCTAAAATAAATACCCAGTATGTTCTCTAAGGGGAAAAAAATAAAGGATCCACATGCAACCTCAGAGTTGTATGTGAGGAAGGAAGGTTTACAAGTATTTATAAAATTTTTATAATATACCAGGCACTGTCCTAAGTGCCAGGTATACCACCAGTACAAGAAGAAAGAAAAAGATAGTCCTTGGCCTCAAAAACCTTACATTCTAATAAGGGAAGATAACACATATGTTAGGAATTTGTTTTATTCGAACTCCACTCATGGAAATTCAGGTATACATGATTGGCAAATGGAAAAAATTAAGACAGAAAAATACATAAAATAAAAATTTTAATTATAAGTTAAAACTGAACCATTTTCCCAAATGGCATAAGCATTTTTTTTCACAGCAGTTTTCCCAATTTCACTCATTCTCACTTTGTGTTTTGCACCAAACATTAGCTCCCAAATCAGTCTTTGTCCAGAGTTTTTGCTTACAATAAGTCATGTCCACATCAGAGCAGTTTTTTTCTTTTTTAATTAATGCTATTTAGTTACTAATAATCACCCTGAAGTATGAGAATAGTGATGCTGGTAGATCTGATAAGCCTAAGAAGATTGTAAAGTGTCTAGGTATGTTCATGTATAAAATACTTAATTAAATAATGGGGTTGTTATTGTGCAGGATTTTCAATGCACACAAAGGGTTTTGGACAATATTGATGGTGTAAAAGGAAGTCCTATTGTAAAAGGAAGATTAAAAAGGGAGGTGGGGTGAGGACCTGGGACAAGAGGCATCCATTAAGGGGGCATTGTAGAAAAAGTCTGGAGTACCCCTTGGATAGGAATGAAAACATAACTATCCTGAGTACCCTCCTTAAATGGAAGTTCCAGGTGGAGCCATTCAATCAGAGGGAGGGACCATGGACAGAGTACTTAACAGTGGGAATTTCAGATCTGGAGTGAATTTCCAGGATAAAGAAGCTTCTGGAAATATTGTAGAGAATCTCAAGTGTAGCCTGGAGAGGAAAGCTGTCATTGTGGGATAATTTATCTACATAAGGTTAAGGGGACAGAAATCAAAGACCACAGTCAATTCCCTATCACTAGAATTGTATAAATGGAAGTGGTGTTGTGAAAGAGATTCATATTTAGGTAAAAGTTGTATTCTGTGACTTCAGAAGTGCCAAACAACTCCAGTATTTAGTGAACCCAAGTCTTTCAGGTATCCAGTTAAAGAGTTGTGTCTTCAAAAGATAAAGAAGCCAACAAGTGACATTTTCTCTTTTAGGTATTATTCTCACCAATAAGAAACAGAATGTTAGGATGGAAAAATGTGAGTGCCTTGGGGGAGTAAATAATTCAGTTCATTTTAGGATTTATGGCTTGTTCTGATGTTTCAGTTAAGCCTGCCTATCCATGACCTTGTTTAGAGTTTTACTGGCAATTTCCTTCTCTAAGGATTTGAATTGGAAAAGAAGAAAGTCAAGAACCATCTAGAATTCACTTGAGAGGACAGACTTCAAAAGATTTAGAGAAAGGACATGTAGATTTCATAATCTCGGATTCTATAGAAGAAGGGACCATCCCAGAAGAGATAGGAAGATCTCAAGAACAAGATTTTGAAGACATTAAGATAACCCATTCTGATGAAGAGAAAAAAAAGAAGGGGAATTATTTAGAGAGAGCAAAGGGAATGAATAAGGAACTCACTAACTGACCACCTTTTAAAATGATACATACAAAAGATTAAAGTAAGGGCATACAATGGAAGATCAATGTAAAAGTGTAGCACTATCTGGTAGGGATAGAATCAGGAGAGCTAAAACGCAGAATAATCTGAAGCTGATAAGAATAAGGGGGAAAATGTAAACTCTATGGGGGAATTAAAAAGCATTGTAAAATGAGCCAAAAGGTATATTAAATCCAGTTCATTCATTTGACATTTGACAACAATAAAGTTGGAGAGATCAGGTGGTTTACCCAAGGAATGGAACCACTGTTTGAGGTAGAAGGGCTGATGGTAACTACAGACAGAAAGGTTAACAGTTTGCCTCTTATTTTGTTTCTGTTTCTCTCTCATCTTTGGACAGGAAAAAATAGAAGTAAAATGGCTGAAGGAGTTGAGCTGATACCCCACATTACTAAGGAAATAGTAAGAGAACATTTACCCTGCCCTTGATGTCATCAAATCCAGATGAACATAGCCCAGAGCACTAGCAGATGTGATCATCGACCTTTGGAAGACAGAGAATGGGGGGAGATTCTAAACAATCAGAGAAGAGTAAATGTCCTGATTTTCAAAAAAAGCAAGAGTACAGAATCTGCATTATATAGACTAGTAATGTTTACTTCAATTCTTGCCAATGGTTCAAAGTTAAATATTCAGGATGTCTCTCTCTGTAGCCGGCCATGAGCCATTCAAGATTTTTTTTCTCAAGTCTTGACAAAGGTAGTGTTATTAAGTGTCCAAAGGCAATAAGAAACTTTCTTTGTAGGGTCATTTGGTCATGTTGTATTGTGATACAGATTTGCAAAAAGAGTTCTACTGTGCTGGTTGCTTCAAGCCAGAATATTTCAGAATTTTTGAAATCACAGTTATAATCATTAGAAAAAATAATCCAAAATAATTTGTATTTATAATAAAAAAAACAATATATGAAAACTGTCTTTTTTCTAGACTATGATTTATGGTTAGATATACCACAGATTATGCTGGCAATCTAGCACATTTATCTTGGACAGACACTGAAATGGACAATGAGCTGGGCCCAGAATAGGTGGAGAGAACAAGTTCGACAAGGAGAGCCTTTTGAAAACTATACAGTCCTCTTCATTATCCTGAGATTTTTCTTATAATAAAACCCCATCATTTTAGCAGCAATATATTCTTCCAGTTTTGCTACATAACTGTCAATCATAGAACACTATATGAAGAATTACAATGATGGATGCCCAAAGTGCAATAGAGATGTGAGTTGGCAGCAACATATTACCAAAAAATAATTTCCCATGAGAAGCAACATGGAGAATATCCTCTGAAAATAAGTTCTAGGAAACAGTATAGTGTAGTTTGGGGTTTTAAATCCTGGCCCTGTCACATGCTATGTACATGATCCTGGGTAAGTCATTTAGGCCAAACTGGACCAGTGACCTCTAAATTCACTTTCAGAATTATTCTAGGTTTTTCTCATTGTGCCAGTGAGGACTGGCTGAAGGAAATGAAAGTAGTTAGCTTGAAAAAGGTAAGAAAAGACTCGGGTTGATAGCTCTCTTCAAGTACTAGAAGTACTGTCACGTGAAAAAAAGGACTGGACATATACTGCTTGCCCTTAGAGGAAAGAACTAGGAATGATGAATGGAAGGGGAAAAAAAAAAAGGAAAAAGGGCCTATTTGTACAAAAATATTTCTAGCAGTTTTTTTTGTTGTTAGGGCAAAAAAGTTGGAAATTGAGGGTATGCTCATCAATTGGAGAATGGCTGAACCAGTTGTGGCAAATAATTGTGATAGAATACTATTGTGCTATAAGAAAAGATGAGTAGGATGGTTTCAGAAAAAACTTGGAGACTTATCTGAATTGATGCAAAGTGGAGTGATCAGAACCAGGAAAATATTGCATATAATTACCAGCAATATTGTGATGATCGTTAAAAGTGAAAGATTTAGCTACTCTGATCAAGATAATGATCCAAGACAATTCCAAAGGAGCCATAATGAGAAACGGTATCCATCTCTAGAGAAAGAAGTGATGAGGTCTGAATGCAGATTGCAGCATATCTTTTTCACTTTGTTTTTTTTTTATTTTGTGTGTGTGTGTGTTTTCTTTTGCAACATGACTAATATGGAAATGTTTTGCATGACTTCATATGTATAATTAATATTGTATTGCTTGCCTTCTCGAGGCATTGGGCATCAGTGGGAGGAACAGAATTTGTAATCTAAATAAATATAATGAAGGTTAAAATGTTATAATGTAATTAGGAAATATTTAATTATTTAAAAAATTTTTTAAAAGATTAAAGATGTGATATTGGAATGATCAAGAAGACCTCAGTTATACAACTAGGTCTCCCAATTTCCACATGTAGTTTGCTGTAAGTGGATATATATTGTGTCTGACTATATAAAGTCAACCCTAACTTAAAATTTCCCCAAATTTTTTTACATCTGGACATCATTGCTCTCTGAGGAGATAGCTTTCTCTTAGCAGTGATGATTATTCTTACTTTTTGTTCATTGTATAATAAAGAGCTTTCTAGTACTGTTACCCACCTTTTCCCCCAAAATTCTATGACAAATTGATCAGTTCAGATATCTGGAACAAGAGAAAACAATTGACAGAGAAAATTTCATTGGCTAAATCTAGTTTATTTTTCATTGCCTCCAATATTTTCATTAAGCATTCATCCATTGATTTATTCATCTATCTATTCATCCTATAGTTAACAGTATGCTATTAGGTACCATTGGGGATATGAAGAAGATTATCTCTGCCCGTTAGTAGGTAACAATTTCATTGGTGAAACAAGATTAACACAAGGAGAAGAAAAATAAAAATTACATGGCAGTGCATAATTTAATGCCAAATAACTTACATAACTAAGACTGCATAATTTTGGGGAATAGGCTGTTGTTTAGAAATAGAGGATCTGGGTTTAAATTATAGATATTTTACTTATTGAATGTGTGACACACAATGAGCAAACCACTTAACTCTGTGAGCTTCAATTTCCATATCTGTGAAATTAATGGTTAGATTAGATAATTTTTAAGGTCTCTTTCAACTCTAAATCTTGCAATACTATAACCTTCATTACCTGCATCATTCAGAATTGATACTTTATGAGGGACATCTGGGTGCTCAGTGGATTGAGAGCCAGGCCCAGAGACAGGAGGTCCTGGGTTCAAATTTGACCTCAGACACTTCCTAGCTGTGTGACCCTGGGCAAGTCAATTAACCCCATTGCCTAGCCCTTACCACTCTTATGCTTTAGAACCAATACACAGTATTGATTCTAAGATGGAAGGCAAGGGTTATAAAAAATTAATTATTAAAATGGATGCTTTTACATACAGAGGGAAGAAAGGGATATGAAGCAAAAAGTTGGCCATATAAAAACAAATGACATCAATAAAAAGATATATTAAAACCATGTATACAACCTCCCCAACAATATAAATACATAGAAAACATTAATAACTACAGGCAATCAAAGGCAAATGCTACAAAATTGCAATGGCCTAACTTGGCCTCCCAGAAAAGTGATATGAAAAGATTTTTCCCTACATCTTTATAGAAGTTGAGGGCCATGGATGCATGTCAGACTTTTAATGTATGTTGGTCAGTTTTGGGGAATCCCCCCCCCACATTCTTCATCTTTCAGAAATTTTTATTACAAGAGATACAATGAAAATGTAAGTAGTGGAAAAACAATATGTCAATAAAACTCTTATTCTTAAAAAAATTAATGAAATACTTGAGTCTTATAAAGTATCTTCAGTTTTAAGACCCCCATAGCTTATGGAAAGAACATTGGACTTTAAGTCAAAAGAATTGGGTTAAATTCTTGGTTCCATCAATTACTTGTGACTTTCAGAAAAATCATTTGATCCCTCTAGGCTTCAATATTTAACAGACTAAATGGAAAGCATGGTGCATTAGGAAGATCAAGACAGTAGAGATGTGAAGGATGAATTGGAACAGGGGTAACTGGAGGCAGGGAGGTCAATTAAGAGCCTATTGCAATAATGTAGGCAAGAAAATACAAGAGTATGAAATAGGATGGTGAGCAATTGGAATAGGACAAGTACTTAATAATACCTGTTGATTGACTAATTAGAAAAGAGGGTATAGATACCAAAGGCAAAATCCATAGAATTTGCAATGGATTATGCCTGGGATAACAGGAAAGAGCCAAAGATAACTCAACAGAAATAAGGAAGTTGAGAGAAAAGACAGATTTAAAGTAGAAGATGATAAGTTGTTTTGAACATTTGAGTTTGAGGTGCTAAGATATTCAGGTAAAGATACACAACAGACAGCTATAATATGACTGCACTAGGCAGAAGTGATAATAAGAGATTTTCTCATCACAGAAGTGATCTTTGGTAGTATGAATGAGATTGTCAAGGAAGAGAATGATGAGAGTCGGAAAAAAAGGAGTTTCAAGAATTCCCACAACTAAAAGGCTGGGAAAGGATAATGAGCCAGGAAAGGAATTTGGAGATATCAAAACTATCAGAATTCTACCAACAACATTACAGAAGCAGGAGAAGGCAATATATCAAGGAGGGAGTAGTCAAAATGGTCAAATGTTGTGTGTAAATGGAATTAGCTCACCCTCATTCATTGTTTATTTAGACTTTAGCCACCAGAAATAATGTCACCCCACCCAACTAAGTTGGGAGGGGGAGGTCTGTGACCCACACATGATACTAAGTAACAAATCAAAAACAAGGGACTGCCCTTTGGGCAGTCCAAAACAGTGTTGAGGCTGGCATTTGTCCACTTAAAATTGGAGCTGGATGCAGGAAGTGACGAAAGATGCTATCTCTTAAATATGATGGTAACTTCCTGTGGAAGCAGTTGGCACTTTGAACTTGGTGTGGAAGGATCTCTGGTGAGACCTCAGACTGCTTCCCTTTGAATTGTCATGTGGCTAAGTTAGGCTGACTCTCTTTCTCTTCCCTTGGCGTTTCTGGAGGCTCTAGCCTCAAGGAGGCCTCTCTTATTAGAGGAGGCCTTGTGGCTAGAAGCCTTGTTTAATTAACCTCTGTGCCCCTCTGCTGGGGCCTCTAAATCCCTACCTGGTTTGGGCCTCTGGTCCGGGCCAGAGTTTCTCTCTCTCAATTTCCCTACCTTCAATCTTCCTCATTATAAATAAACCATCATAAAAGTCATCCTGACTTGTGTCTTTTTTTATTTTGAAATCAAGTTAATCGATTTCTGGTGACCATACCTTAAATATCTAGTCCAACCAAAATAATTCCAGTTTTCCCCTCTTATAGCTGAATGGTCAGGGAAGAAAAGGACCAAAAGAAAATTGGTGGATTTGGTGATAAGGAGCTCATAGTAATATGGGAAAACAGTTTTAGTGAAATCAGAGGCAGAGAAATCACCATAAAAGGGTATATGAAAGAGAACAATGAACTAACGAACCCCAATCTAAGATGGAAAATTCTTGATGCCACAGGATCACTAGTGCTGCTCAGATGAATTTCTCAGACTTGGAATACTGTTTGCCTAGATTTAAAGTGCCTATTTGATTCTTCCAGCCTCAACTCACTTCCCTGCTTGCTTACATGGGCTTGCTACACAGACTTCTGGTCCTGGCCCCTTCTTGGCAACCCCACACTGCTGCCATCCATACCTGCAGTGTGGCAGAGGTATTGGACTGCTAAAAGATGACTGATGAAAAGAGTTTTTCACCCTGAAGTAAAGGGGAAGAGAAGAAGCAAAGATGATTCCAGGTTTCCCTACCTGAATATTATGTAAAGCATACTTTCAATTTAGGACTACTTTTCATTCAGTCCAAAAAAACCAAGTAAGTGCCTTCTGTATGCAATATATTGTGCCTAGTGCTATAAGAGGAAAAATAAAATTTAAAAAGTATCTCCACAATTCCTTCCCTCAAGGAGCTTACAACTTAATGGGGTTGAGGTAACAGTGATATGTACATAAATATGATAGAAAGGAGGCAACTAGATGAAAAGGATCAAGTACTGCTCTTGGAGGTAAGAAGACCTAAGTTTGAAGTCTGAGCCAGACACTTACTAGTTATGTGACCCCAAGCAAAGCCCTTAACCTGTTTCTTAGGAATAAGATATATTACCTACCTCTCAAGGTTATTGTGTAGATCAAATGAATTAATAGACATAAAGCACTTTGCAAACCCCAAGGTGCCATATAACTGCTAGTTATTATTATCATTCCCAGACAGAATAGGGGGAGAGCACTGAAGAAATCCACCCAAGTAAAACCACATGCTCCAGTAACATTTAAGGAGAAAGAGGCCATTTTTGCAGGAGAGTAAAAATGAGCTGAGCCTTGAAAGAAGAAAAGTATTTCAGCAGATAGCAAAGTAGGAGTGCTTATTGGGCAAGGTCTCTGTGAACATACACCAGAAGACAAAAGCCATGAACAAAATCTAAAATAAATAAAGTTAAAACAAATAAAAAAGAATGTCAGGAGACCTGTGTCAGGAATTCTGAGACATTCCTGGTGTCATATTGAATATCTGGGAGCTTGAATTTCACTTTTGATTGACAGATAAGTCAGTTGGATAGAATGTTCCCAGAGAGGCATGCGGACTCAGGAGAAAGCAGTTGAGAACTCTGAGAGAGGTTCTAGGGGTCTTTTACCTGTCCCTAAGGCTAGAGATCAGTGTGGATTCTGGTCTTTGGAGATAGAGACTTGCAAACACTACCCTGCAAACTCCTCCTGTGTTTCCTGTACCATTATCAACTTGTACTTGACCACCATCTCTGTGTCTACTGCCCGTAGATATTAGGAGTTTCATCATCTTAGCTATCTAGGCTTCCCAGGGCCCAGGAGGGATCCGGGAAGTGGGCAGGAGACAAAGAAGAGGGTGGAAAGGGTGAATCTATCTCAACTGATAAGGCTTAAGATCTGAAGAAGAAGCTGAAGATTTCACAGCAATTTGCCTACTCTGGTTTAGCCCTGGCCAGGCTGGACCAGAGAGAAGCTATCATCTTGATTCCTTCATTTGCCTGCAGTTAGAGATTCATTAGTGTCAATTTAAAGTAGGGTCTCCTTTACCTCTATCCCACACCATTATCCTTCTTACCAAATATATATAAAGTTTAAAGTACCTTCCTGAATTGGTTTCCAAAGCTTATTTGGGAAGGGAGTCACGCAGTCAGATTACCAACATTACCTCAGCTGAAGAGCCCAATAATTAATATCAATTAACCCTAGGTGGATCCTGAAGGGATAAATCATTTTGACCTAAAGGATCCTGCCTAGGCAACTGTTATAAAGGAGAAGTGCCATCTTATCATCTTTCTGTACTCCAACTTCATATACATCAAAAGATAGTAGTGACCTTCTTATATTATGTCCCCCTATAGAGCTATAATTACCACTAACTTCTTAGTTCAATTTTTTTTCTGGAGAATTTCATCTGAGAAATCAACATTTCTTCCAGGGAATTAGGTTAGTTAGTGAAGCAGCTTCTGGAGAATTTCATAAATTTTACACCTACTTTTTCAAAGCTAAAGAGAGAAATCACTTTTTTTAATATTTAAGAGTTCTAAATAAGAGCAGAGCATGTTTCGATGAGAGCAAGACAAATCCTCTCACCTTGGTCTTCTGACTCCAACTCTAAATTGTGTTGAAAGTAGTTTAGGAAAAAGTGCAGCTCTTCCTTATAATTATGAGTCCCTGTTTCTCAGTTATAATGTATAGATCTCTCATTTTCTTTTTGTGCATTAATGAATCTATTTTTATTGTCTTCAGCAAAAGAATCCTATATTCTAATCCTAGCGCCATTATTTAGGGTACTTTTAAATTACTTCCCTCTCTCAACCTTAGTTTTCTCATCTGCAATATGAAACAGATTTAGTGGTTCCTAAAGTTCTTTGTTAAATATATGCTGGAGGGCGTAGTTAGGTGACTTTGTGTGGATTGAGAGCTAGGCCTAGAAATAAGAGGTTCTGGGTTCAAATCTGGCCTCAGACACTTCCTAGCTGTGTGACCCTGGGAAAGTCACTTAACCCCCATTGCCTAGCCCTTACCACTCTTCTGCCTTGGAACCAATACACAATATTGATTCTAAGACAGAAGGTAAGGGTTTAAAAAGCAAAACAAAACATAAGCTGGAGGTCGATCTTGAAAAGTGATTGTTAAATTTTCAGTGTGACCATTTACACCCTGACTTGCTACAAATCATGGTTTGACTTAATGCTTTGTTGATTTCTAGACTTTAAAAAGTGATTTTAAATGTTAATAAAGCAGATTAAACTTTGCTTTCATTTTCTGGAATAGTTAACACAACATCCTAATATTTTCTATGATTCAATTTTTCATGGTTTTACTCATTCAGACCTTTTTTTGCCATCTTGTTTTTATCAGTTTGTTTTGTCTTTTGTATTCTTTTAGAAAGACGCCCATGGCAAAAAGAATTCCTGAGCACTAGAAGCATTCCTGTGGATTTTTTGTTTCTGGAGGAATCTTTTTCCAGAGAAGGAGAATGTGCACTCTGTTATATTGTGACATTCAAGCCATTTCTGAGATGAGGCTCTATTTGGGAAAATTACTTTAGGAAGGAACCAAATAACTTGCCTGGTAAAAATTTCAAAAAAAAATAATACATATAAGGTTTACATTTTTAAGGTGTTTTCTGTTTTACATGCATTAGCTCATTTGATGTTGTATATAGTACAAGAATTGGGAAAGGTAGGTGGGGTAGTGAATAGAATACCAGGTTGAGAGTTAGAGTTCTTCATGAGTTCAAATCCAACTTCAGACCCTTACTAGCTTTGTGATCCTAAATAGATCACTTAACCCTATTAGCCTCAGTTTCCTCATCTGTAAAATAAGCAGGAGAAGGAAATGTACAAGCACTCTAGTATCTTTACCAAGAAAACTCCAACTGGGATCACAAAGGGTCTAACAACGAAAAACAATTGAATGACAGTAGCGTAGTACTATTATTATTGATGCCTATTGTGAGGTTATGAGAAGCTAAAGGTCAACTTGTGTAGCAGGTGAAAGAATAGGAAGTCTAACCTAGGTTTCTAACTCTTAACTATAGTGCCCTAAAAGATCATAGGAGCAAGGGTGGCTAGGTGGCTCATTGTATAGAAAGCCAGGCAATCTGGTCTCAGACACTTTGTAGCTGTATGACCCTGGGAGAGTCACTTAATCCCCAATGCCTAGCTCTTACTGCTCTTCTGCCTTGGAATCAAAACACAGTAGTGATTCTAAGATGGAAGGTAAAAGCTTTAAAAAAAAGATCATAGGAACACAGAATACAGATTTCAAGTTGGAAGAGATCTCAAAGGCCTCTAGTCTTACTCTATCATTTTATAGATGAGAAACTGAGGCACAGAAAAGTTAAATTGCTTTTCCAAAGTTACACAACTGTGCCAGAAATAAGATTTGAACCTGGGTCCTGTGTCTGCAGAGCTAATGGTTCTTTCTTTTTTTCCTTTCCTTTTATTTTTTTAAACCCATGCTTTCTGCATTAGCATCAGTTCTAAGACAGAAAAACAGCAAGGTTTAGACCTCTGTTCAAATGTAGGGTTTGATCCTTTGATCCTGATTGGCTGGGTACCATGGACAGTCACCTCAAATTCTTCAGCTATAAAATGGAAATAACAATGCTCCCTATACCACCCAAACAGATATCAAAGGCAACAAATATGTAAAGCATTTTGCAAGCTTTAGAATTTATACTAATACTCTTCCTGGGCTATCATCCTTTTGACAAGTGCTTTGAGTAATGTTTCCAATAAAAGGGATGCTTGAAGACCTTCCCATTCTCCTGGTCTGGTCTCCTTTAGGAAAAATAGCAGCATTTGTGAGATAGACAGTCAAGAAGTTGTGGAAGAAGGGGAAATGAGGTGGCACAGTGGTTAGAGAGCCAGGCCTAGGGTTGAGAGGACCTGGGTTCAAATTGGGCCTCAGATACTTCCTATCTATGGGAGACTGGGCAAGTCATTTAACACCCACCATTTGCCTATACCTTGCCCTTCTGTCTTAGAGTTGTTACTAAGACCAAAAGTTAGGATTTTTAAAAAAAAAGTTATGGTGTGATAATTAGATTAAGTCTACACTGCCCATCTTTAGATTTAATCACCAAAGGTGAGAGCACCTTCCAATTCTTGGAGGTCCTAACCTGCTAGAGTGAGTGATAAATCAGAATCAATGACCGCCCCTACACTTTCCATGAGAAAGCATCTATTGTGATTGGACATGCAGGCTAGGGGAAGGCACTGGAAGTGACACATATGTGACCCCTATAAAAGAGAGTTGAGTAAGTGAGGCTGGTGCTGGTTTGGTGAAGGGGACCTGAGGAAGCTTTGCTGGTTCATGACTGAGACTGTTCCACATGGTGAGTTTAAAGACTAAATCTTCCTCAACTTCTATTAAGAAACTTCTTTTCATAGACTCTGTGAATGAAGTTTGCTCCATTCACCTCCAGGCCTCAGGCCCTTTAACCCTTGGCTGAGGGTTAAGATCTACCTGGACTAATCAGTGGGATAGATTCTTATTTCTGTACTTCCTCTCTCTCTTCTCATGTAAATAAATTTTGATAAAAGCCAATTTTGATTTGAGATTATTCTTTATTGAGGACTGATAATAGTTCAATCCTCTGGCAACCATCTTCAATATACTGAAACCATAAAACCCCTTTTTCGACTTTACATTTTGGCAGACCACTTAGGTTGTGCCATTACTCTCAATCTTCTGATTTTCTTGCCTCTTCTTTTACTCTGTAAACCTCAACACAGCTGAAAGAGGTAAATTCAAATTTTTTTCTACTTTTACCTTAGAATAAATAGCACACAGCTATTTGAAATTTAGTGGCTGGGTCCTAAAAACTCACCTGGGGAATTGGTTCCCAAACAACCCCCTCCCACACCAGGAAAACCCCTGGAGAGAGTATAGACCTCACCTGGGAAACTTTTAAATTAGCCGACCCTCAGATTTTGGGAGGGATTATATCTCTCAGCTGGCTAGTTTGCCTTACTGGCAACAAACAGGCTGCTCATTTCTTAATTAACTGTGGGCTACATCTAGAGAAAAGCTTTTAAAAACCTCTCAAAGGTAAAACATCTCTACTACTGTGCCCCCAAACAATTTCATCTTGTAAAAAAATCTCTGGAAAAACTGGAAAAAAAAGCCATTGAGCTTAGCTCAGTTTTGTTTTTAGAAAAAGTGATTGTTAAAGTTGAAATTAACAATTTTTACCTTGTTTTACTCCTGAAAAAACTCCTTTTGCCTCAGAAAAGCTGCATTTTGCACAAAAAGAGAAAATATGTGGATTCTAGAGTCTTTTACCCTTAGCAGCTACTTAATCTACACTTAAGTATACTTAATCCTATACTTAGCCTCAGACAAAAGATTTCTAGCCTACCCTACACCCAAAGTTAATTAAATCTTGTGGCATATTTAGGGGGACCACACCCTTTAAGTACTTAAAGGAACCAGACCCTTACTTGTGAATTCTCACACCTTCACCTTAAAACCCTAGCCCTCATAACTTAGCCAATAGTGCCATCTACTGACAAAGGCTAGAATTACAAGCAACTTAACAATCAGGTAAAAAATGTGGTTGGAGCCATTGAACACCTTAGTAGATAACTGCCTCCTCCTGGCTGTCAACTGCATAATTAAACTTGGACAAATGTTGATTTTTTTCTGGTTAATAATCCCACAGTACATATTACAAGAAACATATCTTGAACTATATTTGGTTGTGATTGTAATACTTGCAAGTGGAGTTATCTTTACCTCTCCCAGAGAAACTTGAGAAATAACCTAGATACACTAGAAAAGCAAGAAAAAGACTCATCTCAGAGACTGGACATTGCGGAGGAGAATATAAAAATCCTTGCAAAGTATTTAAAAAGAAGAAAACGAAAAACAAGAAAACTCCAGCGTAAGAGAGACTTATTTCTCCATACCTCCTCATCATCAGAGTCTTTATCCCACTCTGACTCTGTTCCTCCCACTACTCCACTGGACCCTCCCCCAGTCACTGCTGCTGACTCAAACCCTCAAACAGGGAACCTAGAGGCAGAAACAGAAAATGATGCAGTCCAAAGCTTATTCCCTCTAAGGGAAGTACCTACCTTCAATAAAGATGGGAACTTGGTGACTATAAGACACCATACACCCTTCAACCCTCAAGATTTAGCTAGATTCAATGAAAATATGCCTACTTTTGAGAAAGAACCAATCTTAATTGTAAAAAAATTAGAGAATATATTCCAAACTTATGACCCCAGCTGACAGGATGTTAAAATATATTAGGTGAGTTTCTGACAACCAGTGAAAAAGATAGAATCATTTCTCTGGCCAATCAGAAAAAGGGTAAGGGAGGACTTAAATGGCCCCTCCAGGATCCAAAATAGAATTACAATTCTGTTCCAGATCACAACAAATTATGCAATGGCAGAGATGCATTATTGTCAGCCATGAAAGCTTGCACCAATATGCCTGACAGCTGGTCAAAATTCAAGGAAACCAAACAATATACCAATGAAACTCCCTCCCATTTTATGGACAGGCGGATTGAGGTGGGACACATATATATGGACTTTGATTTGACCAGAGAATGGGATATTAGACAAGTACATAGACAATTCATTGAGAATTATTTTTTTTCTTTAACCCTTAACTTCTGTGTATTGGCTCCTAAGTGGAAGAGTGGTAAGGGTGGGCAATGGGGGTCAAGTGAGTTGCCCAGGGTCACACAGCTGGAAAGTGTCTGGGGCTGGATTTGAACCTAGGACCTCCCATCTCTAGGCCCAACTCTCAATCCACTGTGCTACCCAGCTGCCCCTATTGAGAATTCTTGCAAAGTAGTCAAAGACTACTTTAAAACCAATTGCCCAAACTGGGAATCTATGAATCTTGAGGAATTGAGGAGAGTAGCATCTTATGTTTTTAAGGGCCATGCACAAAGATGTGAAGAAAATAGTGACTCAGTAGAGGATTTAAAGGCAGAAGTTAAAATACTAAGAGAAAAACTGAAAAGACGGGGAGAGACCATACATCCTCTCTGAAAATCTAACTCTCAATCTGTGTTATTTAGAATTTCTGGGGTTCTATTTAGAAGTATTAAACCTCAAGATATGTAGATATATGACAACTTCCTGTGGACATGTGGGGGACTGTGAAAGTACATTTTCCATGGTCCAATGGGTTCCTGTTTTGGATGACGTCTTCAAGGCAAAGCCCAACTTTAAATATTGGGAAGTCAGTTTTGACTTCCTCTTTGCTACCTGAGCGTGCACTCTCTCTTTTGCTACACTGACAAGATGAGGGAAGGTAGGGAATGTAATGGCTGAGGCGGTAATTTGAAATTTTTACAGGCACGTGGTCAATTTTATTCTACCAACATGGGCCTAAATAAAATATTAGTTTTCCTCATAATACCAGCCTTTATCATTTTTGATCGTTACAAATCCATTACCTGCCACTTCTGTGAGAAGAAGGGCCACACAATGATGAACTGTAGAAATTTGTTAAGAGTAATCAAAAATAACACCCAGTCTAATAATAACTATAGAAATGATGATAGGAATAATAATAATAATGATTTCAGGAATCACAACTTTAGGAGTGATAAATATGCTAGGAATAAAAATCAGGAAGATGATAACTCATACCAAATGACCCCACAACAGTATATCTTAAGTGGAGCTCATCCCCGAACTACTCAGGGTGCTAATGCCCCTGGGGGGGACAAGGAGCCCAAGCATCTTTATGAAGGTGCAATGGGGGATAAAGGGCCTTGGAATCAAAAAGGGAAACCTTTGACTTTCCAGACCTGATGCTTTAATGCCAATTATCCACATACATTCCCCCCCAAATAGTAAGGAACCTCACGTAACCCTAAAAGTGGAAAATTCATATTATAATTGTCTTTTAGATACAGGAGCATCTAGATCAGTCCTGGCGAGCAAACCAGATGAAAACTGTAATTCTATTGGCCCTCTAAACATAGTAAGGGTATTAGGAACACCTCAAAAAGTCCCAAAACTTTCTCCTCACATGGCAAGCATAGGACCCCTAACTGTGGAGCATTCCTTTTTTTTAATGCCTGGATCCCCCAAAAATTTGCTGGGAAGGGATCTACTATGTAAACTTAAAGCCACAATAATTTGCAATCCAGACTGCTCTACGTCATTAGAATTTCCTGAGGACTCTTTAAATTTGCTCCCTGTAATTCTCTCAGAGAGTCAGGAAGTAAAAGAGCCTCCCACCTTTGAAATCCCAGATGATATCCCTAAGTCTCTGTGGGCCACATCTTCTTCTGATGTAGGCCTACTTAAATCAGCTGTTCCTGTTCAGATTAGAACAAAAGGAGGACCAGCTCCCTCCATTCCTCAGTACCCCTTATTAAAAGAAGCTATTGAGGGAATCATCCCAGTAATAAATTCATTAATTGAGCAAGGAATAATAATCCCATGCAAATAAGAATATAATGCACCTATTTTACCTGTTAAGAAGCCAAAAATAGGCCCATATGGAAAAGCCCAATATCGATTTGTTCAAGATTTAAGGGCTGTAAACAGTCATGTTATAAAGAGACATCCTGTGGTTTCAAACCCAAACACAATTATTTCCTCTATTCCCAGTACAGCCTCTTACTTTACAGTAGTGGAGCTGTGTTCATCCTTTTTCTCGATTTCTATTCATGAGGATTCCATATTTGCCTTTACCTGGAAAAATTTTCAGTGGGCATGGTCTCGTTTGCCACAAGGGTACGTGGAAAGCCCCACCCTTTTTGCACAGATTTTGAGCCAAGACACAGATTATATAACATTAAAAAACAGTAAATTAATTAAATATGTGAATGATTTGCTCTTGGCTTCACCAGATGCTGAAACATGTCAAGAAGATAGTAAACATCTTCTTTTAGAATTGCATAAAAGAGGCTACAAGATCTCAAAGGAAAAGGTTCAGTGGTGTCTCCCCAAAGTGAAATATTTAGAGTTCATCTTAACTGCTGGTGCCCATTATAGTTCTCCTAAGCACATTGAAAATATTCAAAAATTGAGCGATCCTACCACTAAAAAACACTTAAGAGAAATCTTAGGAGCAACAGGTTTTTGTAGACAATGGATCCCTTGCTATGGGAAATTACTAAACCCCTTATAGCACTAACAAAAGATTCAGGCCCTGAACCACTTAAATTAGAGTCAGAACACCAGTTAACTCTGTCGAATCTAAAACAAGCTATCCAGTCTGCCCCTGCTCTAGGCATCCCAGATTTTAACAAACCATTTACTTTATATGTACATGAGCGTAGAAGGGTAGCTTCAGGTGTTTTAACTCAAACTTTGGGACCTTATTAACATCCAGTTGCTTATTATTCAGCCCAGCTGGACCCAGTAGCTGCAGGAGCACCACCATGTCTTAGAGGTGTAGCCGCCACAGTTTTATTAGTAACAAAAACTGTTGATCTAGTATTGGGATGCCCATTAACAATTATGTGCCCACATGAAATAGAAGCATTACTGCTAAGACATAAAACACAGGCATTTTCTGATCAGAGAATTACAAGGTATGAAATAACCTTACTAAATAATGAAAATATTACTTTAAAACATTGTACAACTCTTAATCCTGCCACCTTGCTTCCTGATTTACCAGTCTCAGAAGAACCATTACACAATTGTGAAACACTTGAGTCCTTGGCTGAAAAGCCTCAAGATAATCTCCTGGACACTCCTTTAGACAATCCAGATATAGTCTTATTTACTGATGGTTCTTCTTATATGAGGGATGGCATACGCTACACTGGAGCTGCTGTAGTCATGGAATTTGACACTGTATGGTCAGCTTCACTGCCCTCAAATCTAAGTGCTCAAGGCGCAGAACTCATAGTCCTAAAACATGCATGTATAATTGCCAAAGATAAAAAGGCGACACTTTATACAGATTCCAGATATGCTTTTGGAATTTGCCATTCAGTGGGTATGTTGTGGCTTCAGAGAAGATTTTTAACCTCGGCTGGAAAATCTATAGCTAATGCAAAAATTATTAATGAAGTTCTTTCTGTTCTCCAGCTACCCAAAGCCCTAGCTGTATTTCACTGTTCTGCCTATACAGGTGACACTGACCCTGTCTCTAGGGGAAATGACGGGGCAGATACTGCTGCAAAGCTAGCAGCCATAGAAGGGCCTGAATTGATTTTAAATTGACAATCACTGATGACTTAAATTTATCACTTTCCTATAATGAGAAGGAAGTGAAAAAATGGAAGCAGAACTTTAAAGCTAAACAAATGAATGGAGTATGGGTGTCCTCTGAAGGAAAACTGCTGCTCTCTAGAAACTTTTATCAACAAATTTGCCTATCTATTCATAAAAATGATCATTTTGGTACCCAGGGCATTGTGTTCTCTGTTAAAAGGGTATAGATAGCTCCTGGCATAACCACTATAGCCTCTAAATTGTGTGCAGCTTGCCCTACCTGCCAAGCATATAACCAACATGCCTTTCATGGCAAAGCTTATGGTGGGTGTCCTCTGGCTTACACACCTTTTGAGCACCTGAAAATTGATTACATAACAATACCAAAGGCTGGACAATATAAATTTTGCCTAGTCATAGTGGATCAACTGACCAGATGGCCCGAAGCATTTCCTACTGCCCGAGCCACAGTGGCTTTTGTTGCCAAGGTGCTTTTAAAAGAAATCAGTCCTCATTTTGGCCTGCCTGCACGTATTGACTCGGACAGGGGAAGTCACTTTACTGATTCAGTTTTATCTGAAATATATTCCTGTTTGGGGATAACTCCCAAGTTCCGTGTACCATATCATCCCCTGAGCTCAGGCCAAGTTGAAAGGAAGAACAGAGAACTTAAAACTATGATTGGCAAATTATGCACTGAGACGCTTTTGAAATGGCCTGAAATTCTCCATTTAGTTCTATTTTATCTTAGAAGCAGGCCTAGGGACATGACCCCTATAAAAGAAAGTTGAGTGAGTGAGGCTGGTGCTGTTTTGGTGAAGAGGACCTGAGGGAGCTTTGTTGGTTCATGACTGAGACTGTTCCACATGGTGAGTTTAAAGACTAATTCTTCCTGGACTTCTATTAAGAAACTTCTTTTTATAGACTCTGTGAATGAAGTTTGCTCCATTCACCTCCAGGCCTCAGGCCCTTTAAACCTTGACTGAGGGTTAAGATCTACCTGGACTAATCAGTGGGATAGATTCTTATTTCTGTACTTCCTCTCTCTCTTCTCATGTAAATAAATTTTGATAAAAGTCAATTTTGATTTGAGATTATTCTTAATTGAGGATTGATAATAGTTCAGTCCTCTGGTGACCATCTTAAATATTGAACCCACAAAACCCCATTTTCAAATCTTACAATGGAAGAGATCAAACAGAGCATTAGTCTAAGAATTGAATCTGTAGCCATGATTTCACTGATCCATGCTCAGGGTCTCAAAACTGCATAAGACTTTTCAGAGGTTGATGTGTGACCCTTAAAACCAGCATGAAGAAAAGGGTAATAATCATGAATAGTGTGGGTGCAGTTATTAAAGTATTATTACATGGAGAGCCAGGCTTAAAGAAGGGAGGTCCGTGGGTTCAAATCTGACCCTAGACACTTCCTGGCCGTGTGGCCCTGGGTAAGTCACTTGACCCCCATTCCCTATCCCTTCCCACTCTTCTGCCTTGGAACCAATACACAGTATTGACTCTAAGGGAAGGGTTTTTAAAAACTAAAGAAAAGGGGGCAGCTGGGTAGCTCAGTGGATTGAGAGTCAGGTCTAGAGGTGGGAGGTCCTAGGTTCAAATCCAGCCTCAGACACTTCCCAGCTGTGTGACCCTGGGCAAGTCCCTTGACCCTCATTGCCCAACCTTACCACTCTTCCACCTAGGAGCCAATACACAGAAGTTAAGGGTTTTAAAAAAAAGTAATATTACAATGAGACAGAAGAGGGTGCTCTAATCAATCAATATTCAAGAAAAAATGTTTTGATGGTTAAATTAATTCAGCATCAAAATGAAAGGACAAAATTATGCCTGTACTCTAGTGAATTCTACATTCCCTTCCTGTAACAATTAGCTAATGAGAACAATTTCCCAATACTCTCACATTTCCTTCCTCTCCCTTCACTATCCCGAGATCCTCTGCCACTACTATTATAAATCCACAGATCATAAAATATTAGAGTGGAAAGAGATTCAAGAAATAATTTAGCATAAAGTAATTGTTCCACCTGCTCTGAGACCTTCCAGACCAAAATCCCATTCCCTAGACATCGCTCTCTTGTATATGTTGTTTCTTCCATTATAATGAAAGCTCCCTGAGGTCAGGGGCCATCTTGTTCTATATTTATAACCCCAGCTATCAGCACAGTGCTAAGTAAATAGTCCATCTCTAATAGGTGCTTTTTAAATTCATTCATGCTCATCTAAGCCGGAATCCTTTTTTTCTTATTTATTATCTTATTCTATCCTAGTAACAACTCTTTTAAAAAAAACCATTACCTTCCATCTTAGAATCAATGCTATGTATTGGTTCCAAGGCAGAAGAGTGGTCGGGGTTAGAGAATGGGGGTTAAGTGACTTGTCCAGGGTCACAGAGGTAGGAAGTGTTTGAGGCCAGATCTGAACCTAGGACTTCCTTTCTCTAGGTCTAGCTCTCAATGCACTGAGCTACCTAGCAGCTCCCTGATGTACAGTTAAAAAAATTCAAATGAATTAAAATTAAACTTGCAGATTTAGGAGAGAATTTCACTAAGTTCTTTGAGATGACTGGAGGTGCTCTAGGCCTAGCTCTCAATCCACTGAGCCACCCAGCTATCCCCCTATTAACAACTCTTAAAACAGGGTAAGCAAACAACGTGAAATGATTTGCCTAGAGTTAATCAATCAGGAAGTGTCTGACATCAAATTTGAATCCAAGTCCTCCTAGTTCCAGGCTTGGCACAGGAATCCTTTTTCTAGCATCCTTGATCTATGGTCATCCAGCTTCTGCTTATACTTTTCCTGCAAGGAGGAACTCACTACTTAATAAGGAAACTATTTCCATTTGGGGATAGCTGTAAGGAAGTTGTTATACTGGGTCAGAAGCTTCTACTCTATAACTCCCATTTGTTGCTATTAGTTGTTCTCCTTTGAGGCCAAATAAAACAAGTCTTAATCCATCTTAATCCATGTGCTAGTTCTTCAGGTATGCCTCATCAAATAACCCATTTCTTTTCTACTAAATGTTTTTGTTTCCTCATATGACATAATTTCTACACCTACTATTCTTCTGCCTTCATTTCAGAATGTCAGTTATTCTTTTTATATCTTTAAAATGGAAATATGTATGAAGTAGGCATAGTATTTATTCCAAGGAACACATGTGAAACTGAGCTGAGCATCTGCGATCTCTCCAAGTCCTTGTGCTCAGCACTGAAGCTATGTTATATATAATAATTACTATAATATATATGGAAGATAAAACAGTCTCTTCATGAGGGCAACAGAATGAATTTGCTGTGTCAGAAACAATTAGCCATTAAACCAAGAACACCAACTCAGTAGCTTTTAAAAAGGAGACAGAATTCCCACTTTCATTCTCTTTTCTCTTGAATCTATGTCCTAGAATGCTTTGGGAATTCCCACAGCAGGTCAGGAGAGGGAGTCCTGCTTCTAGCAGCTAGAAGAGAGTCTCACAAAAGGCATCAAGCATATATATTACCTAAGCCAGCCTAAAGCTAGACCTCTGGTCCCTGGCTATTACTTCTACTTGGTGGGATTTGGGGGGTTTGGTGATGGTGGTTGTTTTTGGAACATTGTTGACAGAACTGTGACCCTGATATGTGTTTCCAGCCTTGGGGCTATCTTGTTCCTGGGTTCCTCAGAGCAAATTGGCAGCAAGAGGATGTTCTGCATTTTCTGGTTTTATACTTTTTTGGAAAATATGACCATTGCTACATTGGAGGAGCTCATGCCTAAAACTGCCTTGTGAGAAGATTTGGATCCTGAAGGAACTGCTCAGAAAATACAAAGATAAGAGGAAGCTAGGTGGCTCAGTGGATTTGGAGCCAGGTCTGGAAAGAGGAGGTCTGAGTTTAAATCTGGCCTCAGACACTTCCTAGATGTGTGATCCTGGACAAGTCACTTAACCCCCATTGCCTAGCTCTTACCACTCTTCTGCCTTGGAACCAGTACTTAGTATTAATTCTATGTCAAAAGATAAGGTATTTTTTTAATGCAGAGCTAGGATGGAGAGGAAATGGATGTTGTGACAGTCCCTCAAAATGTCCCATCTTTTGATTTAAATATCAATCTCTCATAAGAGAATATAATAAGAATTATAGATTATTGTGTTATGTTTTAAGGCTTCATCATTGTGTATGGAACATATCTTTGGTTTTGGAAGAAATACATTGTACATGGAATATCTTTCTAATCTCTATTGGGGAGAACCTAGTCTTGAGTCAAACCTAAGCTTTTAAGATGGAGCTAAGGGTGGGCAGGGAGAATATCACCCAAAGAACCAGATAAGAAAGAGGCTGATCCCTCTCTTTAGAGGCCAGGGTCCCTAGATCCCTGTCCAACCCCCCAGCCCAATCTAGAACTGGGGTCCCTTCCTGGGAGAGAGCAAGATCCCTTCCTTTGGGCCCAGTGCCAATCTGTTGTTTCAAAAGAATATTGCATTTATTATATCCTTATATATGCCTGCATATATAGGTATATCTATAGACACCTAAACATATTGAAAAGAATGTAGGCCACACTTGGGTTTTATACAAATGAAATGTGGAAAAGTGTGTCCAAAACTCAGGCCACCGAGGTATTTATATAGCTATTTGGAATTCTTACCTCAGAATGATTTGGAAATGGTGCTACAGGCAGTGTAACCTTAAACAAGGACCTTCAGGAAGGTTGAGGAGAATCTGAATGTATGATTTTACTTATAAAATGTAAGCTCCTTGAGAGCAAGGACAGTTTTTTTCCTTTATATCCTCCCTTGAATCATCAGTGGTTAGCACAGTGCCTGGAACATAGTAGGTGTTTAATAAATGCTTATTGACTGACTGATCAATTATTAGGACAGTTATTAGGCAGACTCAAAGACTCCATCCTGGGGAAAGAGAGGTTGGGTCTAAATCTATACCTGAGTGAAAGTATAAACTAAATGGCAGGCCAGATCAGGACTTCTCAGGCAAAATTCAAAAAGATAAGATGGAGATAGAAAGCCCAAGTAGAAATTTCCAACTACAGAGGTCTACATTTGGAGGCACAATGGTTGAAAAATAGCCACCAGTAACCCCAATCCTCACTCTGCTCTGAAGATATGTTCTTGGTCTTGGTGAACAGAGTCCCTTCCTAATTCATGCCTACCATGGAATCATTCCCATGGGGGTTCACAAACTAATGGAGAGAAGGGAAAGTACCCAAAAAATTGATAAAATTATAGGGTGAGATCAGTGTAAACAAGAGGTCTAGCCAAAGTGCTGGAAGAAATTGGAGGTGGGGTACATTTAGGGAAAGGGTAGCTAAATGGTACAGAGGATAGAGTCAGAAAGACTCATCTTCATAAGTTCAAATCCAGCTTCAAATCCTTGCTAGCTGCGGGACCCGGGGCAAGTCTCTTAACTCTGCCTCAGTTTTCTCATCTGTAAAATGAACCAGAGAAGGAAATGGCAAATCACTCCAGTATCTTTACTAAGAAAACTCCAAATGGGGTCACAAAGAGTCAAATATGACTAAAAAAAATGACTCAACAACTACAAAGCCCTGTGTGTCACTTGTAATTTTGATCCTTTAGAGAGTTCAGTGATGCCTCTTCCCCATCCTGGTCACTTCTCATTCAGTGTAATCTATCTTCCAATCTCTCAGCTCTACTCTCTAAGGTTGTCTACAAACTCTTTCACTACTAAATCTCTTGCCTTTTTGTCAGTTCTCCTCCTTCTTAAACTACCTGCGCTTTTGGACTATATCAACTGCTCCTCTTTTATTTGATACCTTTTTCTACCCTCATCTTTCAGGATTCTCTGCTTGTTCTGCTCCTGCTTTTCTGATCCAATCCTTTTCACTTTTTCTTGCTAAATCATCATCCATTCCCCACCCCTTAAGGTAGATGTGCCCAAGGCTCTTTCTTGGTTCCACTGCCTTTCTTTTTCCATCAGCTCTCTCTGAATAAGTTCAACAAATGCCAAGGATTTAATTATATTCTCTCCTCTTATGACTCTCAGACAAAAATCCTAATTCAGTTCTAATATCTCATCTGAATGGCTATTCCACATTACTACCTGCCACTGCATATCTCCATCTGGACATATAGTATAGGCATCTATTTCAAAGTCAACATGTCCAAAACTGAAGTCATTTTCTTCCCTTATAAACCTGATTCTCCTCCAAATTTTTCTATTTCTGTTAAGGGCACTAGTATTTTTCCACTAACCTAAATCTGTATCACTTAAGTCCTCTTTAACTCTTCACTCTCCCTTAACTCTCATGCAATCAGTTATCAAGTTTTGTCAATTCTTCCTCCATAGCATCTCTCCTATCCATTGCATTCATGCCACTCACAAAGCTACCATCCTAATTCAGGCTTCTTTACTTTCCTAGAAACTCATAGTTGGAAGGAATCCCAGAAGCCATTTAGTGCAACTGAAACAATACATAGTAATCATGAAGCTTTTGCTTAAAAATCTATGTGGTAGGAGCAAAATCTTCAAGATTTAAGTGACATGTAAGAGAGACAGGAGTGCCCCTCCACACGCTCTCTTACACCCTAAGCCCAGATTCCATTGCTGGCACTGCTCCTGGTATATAAAAGAAAGTCTGCAGAAGATGCTAAAGAAAATGAAATTAAGGCTAAGAATAAACCTCAGAGAGATTGGCACAGTTATCTGCTAAACTTGCCCCTCTAAATTCAGATCCCAAACCCAAGGAATTCACCCAAAGAGAAAAAGGAAAAGACTTATGCTGGTAAAGATAGTATCAATTCTACATAAAATGGAGAACAGACAAGGAAAAGCAACTAAAAGTGCTGGAAATGCCAAGTGAATTGTGTGAATTTGTAATAATTGTACTATTTAGAAATCAAACAGTAAAGTTATAATAAAAATTGGGAAAGGAAATGAAACTGAGGCAAGAGAACCATGAAAAAAGAGCCAAAAGCTTGGTAAAGGAAGCACAAAAAAAAATGAGAAAAGATATATATATATATACATATATATATAAGTTTACTAAAGAAAACAAATCTTTACAAAGTAGCCTTGGCCAAATGGAAAAGGAGGTATAAAATTTCATGGAAGAAAATAATTCTTTAAAAGATTAGAATTGGGCACATGGAAGCTAATGACTTAATAATACATAAAAACACAATAAAACAAAATCAAAATAATAAAAATAGAAAATTTTAAATATCTTATTGGAAAAACAATTAGCCTAGAAAATAGATCCAGGACAGATAATTTAAGAATTACTGGATTACATGAAAGCCATGATTTTTTTTAAAAGAGCTTAGTCATCTTTCAAGTAAGTATTAGATTATTCTCTTACAAAAATGAATAACATTCAAATATGTTTTGAGATATATAAGTATAACCCAGTGGAATTGCTTGCCAGCACTGGGGGTTGGGGGGGTGAGAAAGTGGGGAAGGAGACACAATGAATTATATAACTTTGGAAAGCTTGTGTGTAAATTTGTTATTGTAATAAAATTAAGACAAAAAAATTTTTAAAGATTATTAAACAAAATTGCTCTAATATCCTAGAACCAGAGGACAAAATGGACATTGAAAGAATCCACTGATCACCTCCTGAATGAGATCACAAAATGAAAACTCCCACAAATATTATAGCTAGCTTCCAGAACTCCCAGGTAAAAAAGAAAATATTGCAAACATCCAGAAAGAAACATTTCAGATATCATGGAGCCATAGTCAGGATAATACAGGAGTTAGAAGCTTGTACATTAAAAAATCAGAAAGCTTGGAATGACATTCCAGAAGGGAAAGAAGCTAGAATTAGAACCAAAAGTCATCTCCGCAGCAAAATTGAGTATAATGTTGGAGGTAGGAAATAGGTAATTAATGAAAGAGAGGCCTTTTAAGCATTCCTAATGAAAACACCAGAACTAAACAGAAAACTTAGAAGAAACAAAAAGGTAAACATGAAAGAGAAATCATGGAATGATTCAACAAGATTAAACTGTATATATGCCATCATGGGAAGATTATGCTTGTAACTCCTAAGAACTTTTTCAGTATTAGGGCAGTTTAAAAGAGTCTACATAAACAGAGGGCATAGATATGAGTTGACTATGATGGGAGGTTATACACAACAAATTAAAATTAGGGATTGAAAAAGAGGGATACACTGGGATAAAGGGGAAGAGAGAAGGAAAATTGAATGAATTACCCACATAAAAAAGCAAAGGAACTTTTCTAGTAGAGGTAAAGATGTAGGGGATCACAGGCAATGCTTGACCCTTACTTACATCAGAATTGATTCTCTGAAAATGTGGGTATGCCCTTCAATTGGGGAATGACTGAACAAATTATGGTATATGCTGGTGATGGAATACTATTGTGCTCAAAGGAATAATAAACTAGAGGAATTCCATGTGAACTTGAAAGACCTCCAAGAATTGATGCAGAGTGAAAGGAGCAGAGCCAGAAGAACATTGTACACAGAGACCAATACAATGTGGTAAAATAGAATGTAATGGACTTCTGTACTAGCAGCAATGCAATGACCCAGGACAATTCTGAGGGACTTATGTTAAAGAATGCCACCTACATTCAGAGGAAGAACTGCAGGAGTGGAAACACAGAATTAAAACAACTGCTTGAACACATGGGTTGAGGCAGACATGATTGGAGATGTAGACTCGAAACTACCACACCAATGCAACTATCAACAATTTGGAAATAGGTCTTGATCAATGACATATGTCAAAACCAGTGGAAATGCTCATCAGCTATGGGGTGGGGGGAGGTTGAGGAGTGAAGGGGAAAGTAAGAGCATGAATCATGTAACCATGTTAACTTTTCTAAAAAACAAATATTATTAAATGTTAAAAAATAATAATAAAAAGAAAAAAAAAGAATTGATTGTCTGAAAAAGGGAATAACACAAGCTCAGTTGGGTATAGAAATCTATTTTATCCTCAGGGAAGTAGGAAAGGGATTAGAGAATGGGAACATAGATAGAAGGGAAGGAGGATAAAGGGAGGTGATAGAAACAAAACATTTTTAGGAAGAACAGGGTTAACGGGGGCAGAGAGGGGGGAGAGAGAGAGAGAGAGAGAGAGAAATAGAGAGAGAGAATGAGGAGGAGGGATAAATACGATGGAGAGAAACATATAGTAATCATAATTGGCAATGGCAATGGAAAGACAAACAGAAGTAGATGGCAGAGTGGATTAAAAAACCAGAAATCTAAAATATGTTGTTTACAAGAAACACACTTGAAGAAAAGAAACATAGAGAATAAAGGCTAGAACAAAATCTCTTATACTTCAGTTAATTTTTTTTTAAAGCAGCGGTAGCAAGTATGATCTCATACAAAGCAAAAGCAAAATAGATCTAATTAAAAGAGATAAGCAAGGAAACTACTTCTTGCTAAAAAGTTACTATAGACAATGAAATAACATCAATACTAAATATATATACATATATACAAAATGCTATAGCATCCAAAATTTTAAAGGAAAAATTAAATGAGTCACAAGAGAAAATAGATAGTAAAACTATACTAGTGAGAGATTTCAACTTTATCCTCTCAAAATAAAATAACTCTAAAAATAAACAAGAAAGAAGTTAAATATATAAATAGAATTTTAGAAAAGTTAGGTATGATAGCCCTTTGGAGATAACTGAATGGAAATAGAAAAGAATATGCCTTTTTCTCATTGGTATATGGCAGTGACATAAAAATTGATCATATATAAGGACATAAAAATCTTACAACCAACTTCTAAAAAGCAGAAATGTTAAATCTTAAATGCCAATCACAATGCAATAAAAATTACATTTGATAAAGGTCCATGGAAAATAGATTAAAAATTAATTGGGAACTAAATAATCTAATCCTAAAGAAAGAATGAGCCAAAGAACAAAACGTAGAAATAATCAATAATTTCATTAATTAGACAACATACCCAAATGTATGAGATGCAGCCAAAGCAATACTTGGAGGAAATTTCATCTCCCTAAATGCTCAAATTGATAAAATAGAGAAAGAATAGATCAATGCATTGGGTATGCAAATTAAAATTCCCCAACTAAATGCCAAATTGGAAATCTCAAAAATCAATGGAAAGATTAATAAAATTGAAAGAAAATCTTTGTACTAATAAAAACAAGGGACTGATTTTATTTTTTTAAAAAGGACAAACCATTGGTAAATTAGATTTGAAAAAAAAATACAAATCACCAGTAACAAAAATGAAAAGGATGAATTCATTACCAATAAAGAAGAAATTAAAGCAAGTATCTAGAGTTATTTTGCCCAGGTATATGCCCATAAATATGATATTCTAAGTATTTTATTTAATGACTAGTTACAAAAATTATAAAAATACAAATTACCTAGTTTAACAGAAGAATAACTCTAACCCAGAAAAAAGAAAATATAACTGCCATCAATGAATTCCCTAAGAAAAAATTCCCATGACCGCATGGATTCACAAGTAAATTCTGCCAAACATTTAAAGAACAATTAATACCAATATTATATGAACTTTTTGGAAAAATAGGCAAATTCATTGTAAGACACATGCTGATAACTAAACCAGTAAAGAACAAAAACAGAGAAAGAAAACCACAGATCAGTTTCCCTAATAATTACTGATGCAAATTTTTAAATAAAATTAATAGCAAGGAGATTATATAACACAAAGATCACACATTAAGGCCAGATATGATTTATACCAAGAATTTAGGGATGGTTCAATATTAGGAAAACTATCAGCACAATTGATCAGATCAATAACAAAACCAAAAGAAATCATGATTATCTCAAAGATGCAGAAAAAGCTTTTGACAAAATACAACACTTGTTCCTATTTTTTAAAAAACAATGCTAGAACACATAGGAATAAATGGAGGTTTCCTTAAAATGATAAGTAGTATTTATCTATAAGCACCAGCAAGTGTTTTCAGTAATGGGGATAAGCTAGAATCTTTCCCAATATGGTCAGAGGGGAAGCAAGGATGCCTCTTATCTCCACTATGCTCAATATTATGCTAGAATTGCTAGCTATAGCAATAAGAGAAGAAAAAGAAATTGAAGAAATTAGAATAGGCAATTAAGAAACAAAATTATCACTCTTTGCATATGATATGACGGTTTACTAGAGAATCAACTTAAAAACTAGTTGAATAATTAACTTTAACAGTTGCAATGTTGTGAAATTTTCAGTTTAGCCAAGCAAGAAACCACAATTATCACTACAGAATAAGGAAGAAAAGATATTTATTGCACATGTGGACCCAGACAGGATTTTTTTTCAGATCTGGTTCCTGAGAGAAAAGGTTCTTGTTATTATATGCAATTAGCTTACATGATTGAACACATACAGACTTAGGAAGTTACATGGTTGGATGAAAAAGGGGAGCAGCCCTGTATCCTGTTGCAGCATTATTCAAGGGGAGGTGAAGGAGGCGGTTTTTGGTCCCCCGGCTTGTATAGTCTTTAGTATCATACAGACAGTATAAGTCCAGAACATCAATCCATCATGGATTTGTCAAGTCACAACATGGGAAGTAATGGTGCCCTATGAAGTGGAACCACTTGCTTTGTTCTGGAGTTCCAGCAGATACAAGAGGAAGGAAAGGCTACAGGTCACTCTGTCTGTTGCAAGCTTCTGAGTGTGTCAGCCTCACAAAGCCAGTCCTTAGAGCATAAGGGGGTTGCTAAAGGGGAGATATGAGGACTTTCCACCACATTCCCCGCTTATGAGGACTCTTTAAAATTAGTTTAGGGACCTCATCCGTCCTCCTCCAGGGGCCAATAAGTTGTTAAAGCAAAAATTAACCAACATTTATCCTTGTGGTCCAAGAACAGGGGCCAACAAGAGTCATTACCATGACTAAGGAGAGGGGGGCTAATAGTGGAGTGAGCCAAGACCAATAGAGTGTCAATAGACATTTTCCCAGGTGTCATTCTGGTGGGAATTATTGCATGGGACAGAGCCAGGACAGAGGTATATAGGAAAAGCCATCCAGAGTCTCTGTTTGGAGAGATTGCCCATGCCGCATGGTCATTGAATATCAAGACCTGCCTTTTGGGGAACAGATCTTCAGAATTGGCAGGTCTACCACTGTCCTTAGGAGGAGTGAGAAAAATGGGGTAAAGAACAAAGTCCACATCCATGATTTAAGACTGGCCTGAGGGCAGGTATTCAGCATTCTTCTGCCTCTGTTGTTCATAATCTGAGATGGTTAGGAACAGGAGTGACAGTCCACTTGTCCACTGGTTCAGGGTCACAGTCCACGTGTTCACTTGTTATAACACCTGTAACCTTAAGAGAGGTTGGAGGGGCTCCTTTTTCAGGCCCTAACTTAAACTAAGTCTTTGAATGGACTTGCCTAATTGCCTTATTAAGTGTTCCTGTTGTGGGAGAACTTTAAGGTAAAGTTCTGGATCTAGACTAGTTAGTTGCCTTTGTCAAAAGTGACAGACTCTAATAGTTAAATCTACTTTTATGTACACTCTGACCTGACCCATAATATGGGGGGTTTTGGTATCTAAGGGAAGCTTATATCCACATGTCATTCCTCTCTCTTTAAATTCTAGGGGAGAAGGGTGATGGTCCATCTTCTACAATTTCTTCAAGGCTGGTAATGGATATAGAACTGTCCCTAAAAGAGGGAGAAAGGGGAGAGGAGCTGTAGGCATCAAGGTCCGTAGGGCATGTCCTCAGTGAATGTCTGGGCTGAGGACTTGAAGGCTTAGGGACCTGAAGAACATGTCCAGACAACTGTTTCCCCTAATTGGAAGATGGAGCACAAGGGGAGGGTCATTCCCTAAGGAAGAAGTGTAGAATCCAGGGCTGGGGCAAAACTAGAGCAACAGATATAAACGGACAATACCCCAGGTTTTGGAGGAAATCCAGAAAACTCTGGGTCATATTTCTAAGTCCAAGATTCAAGTTTCAATTGTGGTAAATTAAGGCTGCAAATACAGGTCATTGATTAACAAACCCACTTAGCTGGAGCTAGCACTTTGAAATCCTAGTCTTCAACTACTGACCTACTTGGTTGAAACTTTCATTTTAAAATTTGTATTAGGGGTGATTATGGAAATTTGGCATAAAAGGAAAAGACCAGGGAAAAGATCTTTAACTATACTTCACATAACAGCCTCAGTTGAGATCCCCAAAACCTTTTACCTTAAATGACAAATCGTACCCCTTACATCAGTGGTTCCCAAACATTTTTGGCCTACTGCCCCCTTTCCAGAAAAAATATTACTTAGCCTCCTGGAAAATATTTTTTTTTAATTTTAATAGCAATAGGAAAGATAAATGCACCTGTGGCCATCATCGCCTCCCTGGATCACTACAGCACCCACCAGGGGGTGGTAGCACCCATTTTGGGAATCACTGCTTACATCTTGGAGCCAATTTTATTATCTAAAGGTTCTAGATACGAGTCAGGCCTCAAACACTTCCTAGCTATGTAACCCTGGGCAAGTCACTTAACCCCCATTGCCTAGCCTACCATTCTTCTGCCTTGGAGCCAATATATAGTATTGACTCCAAGAGGGAAGGTAAAGGTTTAAAAAAACAAAAACAAACCAAAGGTTTCAGATAATCCAAACAAGTCAGTGCTTAGAGGATAAGGGGGTCCCTAAAGGAGAGATCTGACAATTTTCCACTACAGCAAGGCACAAATTTAGCCCACTTAAATCATTAGAATTTCTATATATTACCAATGAAGTCCAACAAGAAGAGATAGAAAGGAAAATCCCATTTAAAATAACTGTAGAAACAAATAAAATAGATAAGGTATTGGTTAATTTGATTTTTAAAAAAGAAAGAAGAGAATTAAATTATTAGCATCAAAAATGAAAAGGGTAATTTCACCTCTAATGAAGAGGAAATTAAGGCAATTATTAGGAGATATTTTTCCCAATTATATGATAATAAATATGACAATCTAGGTGAAATGGATGACTATTTACAAAAATATAAATTGCCTAGATTAACAGCAGAAGAAATAGAATACTTAAATAATCTAGCTGTGGAGCCATAGGCAAGTTGCTTCATCCTGTTTACCTTAATTTCCTCATCTATAAAATGAACTGGAGAAGGAAATGGCAAACTACTCCAGTATCTTTGTCAAGAAAAGCCCAAAAGGGATCATGAAGAGTCAGATACAACTGAAAAACAACTGAATAAGATAGGAAGTAAAATTATAGTCATGTTGGAATCTAGAAATCTCTTTATCAGATTAAGCTTCTTCACTATTTCTACTTCTCCTATCCACTCCCTCTTTTACTGAANCTTCCATCATTAAACTACAAAAAAAAATTGTATATATTTATTTTTGCATATGTTGTCATAAAATGAAAACTCCTGTTTTGTCTTTGTATCCCCAGCACCAAGAGCAATGACTGGCCCATGGAAGGCATTTAATAGATGCTGGAAGGGGGAGGGTAGGAGTTCAATTTTAATTTTTTATTCTGAACTTTAACACCAATAAAGAGCATTTTTATATTGTAATAAGGGAATAAAACACAGTAGATGGGATTTGTGGGTCCCTAGGTCAGTAGGTCGGAAAGGAGGGTGCAATTGTGGAGGTAGGAGATTGAGGTGGTAGGAGAGATATAAGGGAATGGCTGAGTTTAGGGAAATATAGGACGATGAAGTAGAATGAGTGGCAAGGGGAGAGAATGAGGTAGTTGGGCAGGCAGCTGCAACAGGGAGACACAGACTGGGTACACAGGCTTGAGACAGAGGACACTGAGGGAAACAGACTGAACCCTTCAGGTAGGAAGGACACTTCTACAGACAAAAGGTTGGGGCCAGCCAGAAATGGTTTGAAACTAACTAGAGTGCTTTCTAGTCAGTTTCTCAGGTTCACACAGACAGTCTCAAGGCTCTTCCCTGTCTGTGAAATAGACAGGCTTCTCAGAGGAAGTCTAGAGATCACCACTTCCTCCAAGATGGACGCCTCCAACTCCCCTCTGGACCCAGAGAGAAGCTATTCCTTTCTCTCCTTTATCTCTCCTTTATCATTCAACCAATGATTTAGCAAAAGGTTTGATTAAATAACAACAGGGTTTAAGTTTCAGGGTTGATTGTAAAGGACAGAGGGATACAAGGTTTCTCTAACAACCCCCTAGGGAGAAGCTCCAGGTGGGGGAGGGACACAGGAATGGGAGACTAGAAAGGGCCCGCCCTCACTCAGTCCCAGGAGGTTTTGTTGCCTTTAAGGTTAGGAAAGTTACACACAATGAATCAGGAGATAATTTGTATCAAGGGTGAGCTCTACTTGACTATGGGGAAAACTGAGTCTTCAAAGTTTGATTGCTACCACCCAAATCCACCCTTCTCCCAAAACCCACAGGAAATTAGGAAGGGAAAATGGTGATTGGAATAGGGAAGGTCAGGGAGATCCAGAGGAATTAGCTAAGCTACAAATCTTAAGAAGAAAGGTACAAATTCAAGGAATCAAGTCCAGATTTCAGCGCAAAAGACTGAGCTCAGTTGACCCTTCTGCTCTGACCAAGCCTCCAGGACCAAAAGCCTCTAGTCAGGGTTCTAAACCCTTTTTAACTGCCAGAAATTCTGCAGTTAGCAAGGTTCTGCAGGGTTATTTGCACCTTTGCACTACAATATGCACAGCAGACTTTACATCAGAGATTAGATCAATGTGGTCAGACAAAATAAAGACAGTGACTGTGGTGGCTCTGAATTGCAAATACTTGGGCCTGTCTCAGCATTTCAGTTTCACAACATCATCAGTATATCTATAAGGAGTTGTGTCACTACAAACTCATTGCGTAAGCCTTAGACCCTAGACTCCCAATCCTATGTGAAAGCTAGAGAACATCTTTCCCCTCTCTGACTTGAAAAGAAACTATTCCTTTTCTTCCCTAGTTCCTATGCCTCCCTCATCTCCCTGTTTGTTTTCCATATTTAAATGTTTCCCTTGGTTTATGTCCAGTCAATCCAAAAAGAGGATTGAAGGAGGAATGCTGAACCCATTTCCAGGGTGAGCATTCACAATGCCAAAATCAGAATGAATATACAAATTAGGGCATGATTTACTGTTGATTGTCTAGACTTTAAAAAGTGATGGAGAAAAATGTTAATAATACAGATTTAACTTAAAAGTATGACATATATGTACATTTTCTTAGCGTTTGCCAGTTGTTACACATTTGCCAGCATACTCCTAATTGTATATCAAACTGTGAATCTATTTTATGGTTTTTGCTTTTAAAAAGTTATATCATAAATTCTATACATGTGAAAATGTCTTACTTATTTGAATTTCCTTCTGTATTTCTGTTCTCATTTGTGTATTTTTAAGCATTTCAATAGCTCTTCATTTTTTGTATTACTATTATTAACCCCATCTTTCCCATGAAAGACTCTCCTCCCATAAAAACTCACAGAAAAAAAAAAGCCTTGTAAAAAATAATCATAATCATGCATAATGAATCCAAACAATAACCACATCCAAAAACATGTATCTCTGTACTCTGAGTCCATCACCTCTCTTTCTGGTGATGTGTAGCATAAAGCCCCTGGAAATATGGCTGGTCATTGCTTTGATCAGAATTCTGAAGTCTTTGAAGGGTGTTTTTCTTTACAATGCTGTGTCCTTGTACAAACTGTTCTGGTTCTGCTCTAATAAATTCTTGTTGATTGATCGACTCCCCCAAGAGGTCTTATTATCACTTCCTCCAAAAGCTCCTTCAGTATCTCTCAGCAGGAAGTCAGCAACAACTCATACTACCTATAACTGACCATTCCTGGAGTAAGTTTCACCTGAAAGAGATGTTTGTGAATGATGAAGCAGACTGGGAGGTAATACCTTGGGTTAAGGACTGAAAAAGCAGAAGAGAAAGATATAAGACTGGAATCAGGGACCACCAGTGCAGCCTTTCCAAATAAGATTACCTTTTTAATTGGATTACCTAAGTTTTTTTGTGACTTTGCCTAGTGGGGAGTGGTTATCCCAGGTGGAAAGGATTCTGTGTCATCTAGAGGAACAGTTCCATGAAGGCATTAAGGTTTATTCTACTTAGCTCAGAATTTTCTATTAATTATCAATCACCGAGCATTTATTGTGCATTTACTATGTGCCAGGCAATGTACTAAACCCTAGGAATACAAAAGAAAAAGTGAAAACAATCCCTGCCTCCAAGAAGCTGACAATTCTTTTTTTTTTTTTTAAACCCTTGTACTTCGGTATATTGTCTCATAGGTGGAAGATTGGTAAGGGTGGGCAATGGGGGTCAAGTGACTTGCCCAGGGTCACATAGCTGGGAAGTGGCTGAGGCCGGGGTTGAACCTAGGACCTCCTGTCTCTAGGCCTGACTCTCACTCCACTGAGCTACCCAGCTGCCCCCGAAGCTGACAATTCTAATAGGAGAGACAACATTTGTAAATATGTACAATAAAGCCATAAAATGGACAGAGAGGAAGGAGCTAAAAGTTAGAGGAAAGATCTCCTGCAGAATGTGGTATGAGAGCTGAGTCTTACAGGAAGCCAGAAGTTCCAAGAGGCATAAGTGAGGAAGGAGAAATTCTAGGTATGGGAGCCATCCAGTAAAAAGAAGGGTAGGCACATAGATATAAAGCTGAGGGGTGTCAGAAAGGAAAGGACCCTAGAGTTAGGTAGTTAGGTAGCACAGTGGATAGAGAGGCAGATCTAGAGACTGGAAGTCCTGGATTCAAATGGAACCTCAGACACTTCCTAGTTGTGTGACTCTGCATAAGTCACTTAGCCCCCATTGCCTAACCCTTACAGCTCCTCCCCCTTGGAACCAATACTTAATATGAATTCTAGAACAGAAGGTAAAAGTTTAAAAGAAAAGAGATTGGAGGTATATAGCATAGTTTACCAGTAGTTCTCTTGTGTCTTAAGTGATTTGACCAATCACCCAAGAGTTAAGTAGCAGAGCCAAGATTCAATCCTGGACCCTACTACTCTATATTCAATACCCTCTAGCCTTTGCCATATTATTTCCAAATCCTCTAAATTCACCATGCATTTGGGAGACAGCACTGTGTGGTTGTACAAACATTGGCTCTAGAATCAGGATGCCAAACTTTGGTGTTCACCCAAAATATGACTTCAAAAAAATAAGTTACTTAACCCTCATAGGGCTCAGTTTCCTTATCTGTAAAATGAGAAAGTTAAATTATATGATATCTAAGGTTTATCCCAACTCTTAAAAATCTCGTGATGAAATAAATGCTCCACCATCAGAACAGAAAAAGGACTCCTCTTTGGACTAGATGGATATAACTTTCATTGTGCCTTCATATTTATTTATCTGTCCAATTCATCTCCTTGGATCAGGATCCAGGAAGACCTGTAATGAGGCATTTCCCAAGAACCCTGACATGATGAACTAACTCGTGCTGGCAATTAGATTTTCCCAATGGTACATAGTACTATAAACATAGGATTTGTAGTGCAAAAAGGGTGCGCATCAACCCTGCAAAGCTTTACTGCAGAGTTTCTGACAGTTGGAAAAGGGTTTAGAATTCTGAGGTTGGACAGTTGACCAGGGGGACTCGTGGAGAGTAGAAGGGTCAACTGAGCTCTGTTCTTTAGACTGAAAACCTGGCCTATATTCTGCAGCTTTTCTCTTAAAATTTGTTAGTTTAACTATTTCCTTTAGATCTCCCTAACCTTCCTTATTCCCAGTCATCATTTACCCTTCCTAAATTTCTTTGGTTTTGAAAAGAGGGTGGATCTGGAGTTAGCTTTCAAACTTGGTAGACATAGTTTCCCTGTAGTCAAATAGGACTTACCCTTGTTACAAATTATCTCTTGAATCATTGTATCCGACTTTCCTAATCCTATAGGCTACAAAACCCTTTGGAGTGAGTTAGGCAGGTCCTATCTCAGTCTCACATTCCTGTCTCCCTCCCCCACCTGAAGCTTTCCCTAGGCAGCTGTTAGAGTTACCTTGTACCCCTCCATCCTTTCCAATCAATCCTAAAAATCAATAAACCCAGTTTGTCATTTAATCAAACCTTTGGCTAATTCATTAGTTGATTGATAAGAGAGAAGGAGAAGGGGAGAAAGGAATAACATTATTCCTGGGTCGTGAAGGGAATTGGAGGTGTCCATTTTGGAGGAAGTATAATCTCAATACTTCCTCTGAGCTATTGCTTTGTGAACCTGAGAAACTGACTAGAAGCCCTCTCGTCAGTTTCAAGCCATTCTTGGTTGGCCCCAACCTTTGTCTGTAGAAGTGCCCTTCCTGCTTAAAGGGCTCAGTCTGTTTCCCTTTAGTGTCTCTGTCTCAAACCCGTGTCCCAGTCTGTGTCTCTCAGGCTGTAGCTGTCTGCCCTTGCAATTCTTTATACCTCCGTGTTTATATTCCCTAAACTCAGTCATTCCCTTACTTCTCTTACCACCTTCGCCATTGTATCTTCATTATCTATTTATTGCCTTAGAGATCCACAAACCCTTATCCACAGTGCCTTATCCCTATTCACATTACCTTTAGTTCTTTACCTGCCTTATTCCCTATTGCAACCTTACCTTGCCTTAATCTCCCTATTACCTCTAGCCTATTCCCATATTGCAACCACCATATTACCCTATTGCCTTAATCCCCTATTACATCCCTGCCTTAAATTCCCTTATTACAGATTATAGAATAGATTTTTTAAAGCATCTATTACTCACTTGACTATATGCTAGGAACTGTGATAAAACCAGGGGAAACAAATATAAGCAAATAAAACAATTCCTGCCCTCTAGGAGCTCACACCCTAATGCAGGGAGATGACACATAATGGGAAGTTGGAAAAGATGGTGAAGGTGGGGACATGGTGATACATTTGGGATAGAGTGGGTCAGGGAGAAGTCATTGAACAGTCACAAAGTCAGACCTGGAAAAGACCTTAGTATAGAGCAATGTCAGGACCACAGAGAGATGGAGTGATTTGCTGTGGTTCAGATGATCAATGAATGCCTGAGGCAGACAGGATTTGAATTGAGATCTTCCTACCTTCAAACCTAATTTTCTCTCCACTGTACCTCTAGTATACCAGGTAAAGAAGACCCTGCTTTAGAACATAATTGGTGACATTTTTTTGGAATGGAAGGCAATGCTCTAAGCCTCCCTTCACTTCCTAATGGACAGAGATGCATAAATGCCTTCTACATATGGTTTTCCTTAACTGCAGGAGTCTGGGGAGCATTTTGGCAATATACGCTCATCTCTTACAACACCTTCATTGCCTCAAGTATTTTGATTAATTTTAACTACATCAAATATGGACAGCTAGGTGGCACATTGGATAGAGCATCAGGCCTGGAGTCAAGGAAACCTATATTCAAATCCAGCCTCAGACATTTACTAGCTATGTGACCCTGGGAAAGTCATTTAACTTGTTTACCTCAGTTTCCTCATCTGTAAAATGAGCTGGAGAAGGAAATAGCAAACTACTCTAGCATCTTTGCCAAGAAAACCAACAAGGGGTCACAAATGGAAAAAAAACTTTTTGGGGGGTAGCTAGGTGGCTTGGAGGATGGAATGATGGACTTGGAGTCAAGAAGATCTAGGTTCAAATCCAACTTCAGACATTTGCTAAATGTATGACCATGGGCAAGTCACTTAATGTCTACCTTTATTTACTGACAAAATAAATGGAAACCACTCCAATATCTTTGCCAAGAAACCTTATAGACAGTATGGTCCACCAGGTCACAAAGAGTCAGACACAATAAAAGTCTAAAGGACAACATCAATTTTATATTTGATTTTATTCTATAACCATAGTCCGTCAAACCTGAGGCATCTTCTCTGAGGTTTGAGTGGAAAAGCTCAGTTCAGTTTCTCTCCCTAAACACTTCAGTTTGTTAAAGAAAAGCTCTGTTGTCAGCATTCTCATAAAACATTATCTCAGCATTTCCTACGAGTTTGTGTGGTCTCCCCAAGAAGCCAAAACAACCTGACTTCATCCCATCTTTAAAAGAGTGGCTTTATCTTATGAATCTGATGCCATAGCTGGCCAGTAAGTTAGGGACCTCAGGATATATAGCTAGGACCCATAAAAATTTACAAATTTTACAAAATTATTAAATTACAGACTTTATCTTCTTTAGAGATAGACAAAGCTAGTCTTCATGGTATGGGCTTTGTCTACTCCCCATGATGCAACCAATAATGATCTTTCATCTACGTGATGCCAATCAAATAGATACATTCTATTCTTTGTTCTATGCTTATAAAAATGTACTGCACCGGGGGCAGCTGGGTAGCTCAGTGGATTGAGAATCAGGCCTAGAGATGGGAGGTCCTAGATTCAAATCCGGCCTCAGACACTTCCCAGCTGTGTGACCCTGGGCAAGTCACTTGGCCCCCATTGCCTAACCTTACCACTCTTCTACCTATGAGCCAATACAAAGAAGTTAAGGGTTTAAAAAAAATAAAAATAAATGTATTGCACCCTCAGGGATCTTCTGGCCAGAGACAGGGCTATTTGACCCATCCTTTATTATCAGGCTGCATGCCCCTAATAGCAAATATCTTGCTCTGAGAATTGCCTCAGTTTACCCTTTTGCATGACAGCCTTGATCCATTGGAGAAGGAAATGGCAAACCATCTCTAGCATCTTTACCAAGCAAACCCCATGAACAGCATTGGTGTGCCATGGTCCACAGCAGGGGTCGGCAATCTTTTTGGCCGTGAGAGCCATAAATGCAACATTTTTTAAAATGTAATTTCGTGACAGCCATACAGTGCTCACAGTATGAGCTCCTGTAACAGTGCACGCTCCTGTAACAGCACCTGAAAAAAAAATTGACTTTGTGGCTCCTGCAGAAAGAGCCATCTGGCCCTCAAAAGAGCCAGATATGGCTCAAGAACCATACGTTGCCAACCCCTGGTCCACAAGGTCAGAAAGCATCAGATAGGACTGAAGGACTTGACAACAACAAACAATGAGACCAAACTTAAGTATGCGTATGTCGTTTTCAACTCCACTCCACACAAGCATAACAAACACAAACGTTAGCCAACAATTCCAAATGAATAGTAATCCTCAGTCTCCCGTTACTGCTATGTGAAGTCCAAGTCAGTGGACTCAGAACACACGAGTCAGAATCACAAAAACACAAGCTAAAAAAGACATTAAAAATAATCTCATCCAGAATGTCCTTCAATTGGGGAATGGCTGAACAAACTGTGGTATATGTTGGTGATGGAATACTATTGAGCTCAAAGAAATAAAGAACTGGAGGAATTCCATGTGAATTGGAATGATCTCCAGGAACTGATGCAGAGTGAAAGGAGCAGAACCAGGAGAACATTGTACACAGAGACAGATATGCTGTGGTACAATGGACTTCTTTACTAGCAGCAATGCAAGAACCCAGAGCAAGGCTGAGGGACTTATGAAAAAGAAAACTAGCCACATTCAGAGGAAGAATTGTGGGAGTAGAAACACAGAAGAAAAACAACTGCTTGAACACATGGGCTGATGGGGATATTATTGGGGATGTAGACATTAAATGATCACTCTAGTCCAACTATCAATAATATGGAATTGGGTCTTGATCAATGATACATGTAAAACCCAGTGGAATTGCACGTTGGCTAAGGGGAGTTAGGGGGGATTGGGGGGAGAGGGAAAGAACATGAAATATGTAACTATGGGAAAATATTCAAAATAAAAACTTAAAAAATAATCTCATCACACATTCACATTTTACAGATGAGGAAACTAAGGCTTCAGAGGTGAAGGATTTGCCCCATGTTGTTGAGTCAATAATAAGCAGCAACCCTAGGTTCTGAACCCAGTCGGTCTTCTGATGCTAGCATGTGTTTATGAGTGGATGAGTGGCGGTTTCCATGAGTGAGGATCTGGAACAGCCTTAGCACCTACTCAGACATGCTTTATCTCAGTGGTACCCTTTACTCCACCCTCAGGCCAAGTGACAAGAATTTATAATGTCCAGCGCAGAATTTTAAGTGTCTCCCTGCCTCCTCTCTGGCTGTTCCCAAACAGTAGGCTGATTGTTTAAAGAAGTTTGCAGTGTTCTGGTGCCAAAGCTGTTTGCCAGATGGCTAAAGGCAGGGTGTCCCCTCTTACCTCAGCCCTGGGTTCACCATCCTGATATAAGTGAAGCATCTCCCCAACATGATTTCTTTCAAATTGTTAGTCGTTCCTCCTCCCTTCCACTGTGGCAACTCAGCTGGTGGGTCCCTCCTGCGAGCAAAGATCACAGCCACAAAGATCACGACAATCCCAAGCATTAGGATGATTACGAGTCCCAGCAGGAAGCACCTGCATTTCTGACTCCAGGGTGAGCTGTCTTCCCTGACCATGGTGAGGAAATGAAAGGTGAGTGAAGCAGAGGAAACCTTGGTTGTCCCCAAGGCTCTGGGAGGAAAGAGGGGAAGGGAGATTAAGCAATCTGACCAATGTAAAACTGCACCTCCCCCTTATCTCATCTATGTTTCTCTTCCCTTCTTTCCAGTCCCTCCCCTCCTTCCTTTAAAGGATCTGGCTTACTGGCCAACAGCCCTCTTCTAAACATGCAGGAGCCAAAAGTTCCCACAATCATAAACGAATTGAATGAGCTTCCTCCTTTTTTTTCTCTTAAAACACCACTGACCCTCAAGAAAAGTCAACAGTGAATAGCCAGAACCACTTAGAGTTTGGATTGCCTAGTTCTAATTCACTGTCTAGCCCAGTACTAGCACCAATGATATTTTTAGGAATAAGAGGAGAGCTAAGTTCATAAAGTCATGTCTGAGGACCTTGGGGTACTTGACAAGGTTTATCCCTAATTAAGCAATAGAGGCAAAGCAAGAATTAGAGAACTAAGATTTGAACTCAGGAGACCTACCTGCTGGTCTCACTTCCTATCCAGTTGACCCTGCTTCTCTCTTTCTTCTTCAGTTCCTGTTGACAGTTCTAAACTCTTGAGTTTTTCACACGTAGCATCTCCTTTTCTAAAGGATTCCTCATCACCACCAGTTGTCAGGTATTTTCAAAAAATACAGTCCTGCAAAGGGCCTTTGATTTTTAACATCTGGGCCCATGAAGGATATTCCACTTGCTGAAGGCAGAACCTGCAATTTTTAGTCCATCAAGTATTTATTAGGCACCCTCTGTTGTTTCTGTGCCCAGTGTCTGGCACATCATTGTTCTTGTTTGGTTGTGTCTGAGTCTTCATGATTTCATTTGGGATTTAGCAAAGATACTGAAGTGGTTTGCTATTTCCTTCTCCAATTCATTTTACAGATGAGGAAATTGAGGCCAATCAGGTTAAGTGATTTGCCCACATCTAGGAAGTGTCTGAGACTTGATTTGAACTCAGGATGATGAGTCTTCCTGATTGCAGGTCCAGAACTCTCTCCACTGAACCATCTAGCTGCACAGCAAGTACTTAACAACTTCTTTAAATTGAATTGCTTAGGACTATTCAAGCAATGTGAGACCTGTTTAAATGAATATGAGATCACACTGATTTGAAAGTTTTCTCCAATGATGCAAATTGAAAGTAAAAAGAAATTTAATATATAATCTTTGCTCTGTTTGGTGAATTAGAAGCAGCATAGATCTAAAATTTGTTTCTCTTACATTCATCACTGACCTTCCATGACTGTCACATGAACACTTGAAGAATCAAAGAATCTATGGTTTCATTGTGTCTTCATTCACCCAAGCAGGTTGCAGCCCCTGGACTGAGTAGATTGTCTTTGAGAGTTGCTATATAGGGGCAGTTAGGTGACTCAGTAGCCAGAAAGCCAGGCTTAGAGTCTGGGTCCTGGCTTCAATCCTGGCCTCAGACATTTTCTAGCTGTGTGACCCTGGGCAAGTCACTTTACCCCCCAGAGTCCTTACTGCTCTTCTGCCTTGGAACCAATATTTAGTATAGATTCTAAGACAGAAAGTAAATGTTTAAAAATAAAAGAATTGTTTATGTGGCACAAAATTGCACCACCCACCCTGTCATTCTAGTTATGAGCTTTTCCAACAAAGCTTGGCTAAATTGTCGTATGACAGATATATTTCAATTAATTATCAGCCATTCCATCTTGGCAAGTCCTACCAGCATTGAGTCTCCAGAATTTACTCCCACTGTGATTAGACAATGGAGGAAGACCTTTCAACTTGATTATTTTAAAGCAAGAAGTAAGCTGAGAATCTTCGTTTCTGCCTGTTTAGGCTGATGCTGGCTCAGCCAAAGTCATTT
This sequence comes from Gracilinanus agilis, assembly GCF_016433145.1. Classification (NCBI taxonomy): domain Eukaryota; kingdom Metazoa; phylum Chordata; class Mammalia; order Didelphimorphia; family Didelphidae; genus Gracilinanus; species Gracilinanus agilis. Next base: position 203,489,146 of record NC_058135.1, read on the forward strand.
GAAGAAAAAGGAAAAGGGTCTGGGAAGAAGAGGAGAAATAAAAGAACTATTTCCCCTATAGTCTAACTGGGGAGAGAACATGTGAAGCTATTCTATAGCAACTGAATCACAGATTTAAAGTCACAGGGAACAGATCTTGGATGTCAATATTCCAACCACACATTTTTACATATGAGGAAACCAAGATCTAAAGATATCAAGTGACTTGACCATGCATGATGGTCACATAAGCTAGTCACCGACAGAGTCTGAATCAGAGCAGAAGTGGGATGGGGAGGAAGGTGTGGAAATGTTGAGAAGATTATATCCTACTCCAACCTGGTCGCAATTTAGTTCCCTGATACAGTTGTAAAAATAGCCAGAAAAAATTGAAAAAAAAAAAGAAAGGAAAGAGAATTTTTAAAAATTAAGAATAGCCAAACCACCACATTATTATTCAACTAGCATTTATTAAGTAGCTATGAAGTGCCTTTTTTTGTATCTCCAGGCCTTAGCTTAGTGCCTGGCACATAGTAAGTACTTAATAAATACTTGTTTACTTATTGCACACAGTAGATGATAAATAAATATTTGACATTGCACATAAAGTCTTAAAAAATATTTGTTGATCAACTGTTGACTGACTGCAGGTCTCTAATGCTATAAACTAAAGAATGAAATTATATTCAAACAGGAACTTATATTGTACTGTAAGATGAAAATGAGATACACCCTTCTACTGGGTAGAGGGAATGTCTTTATCAAGGAGATGCCTATACCAATAAAATCACAGATTCAGTCCCCTATCCCTGTGACTCAGTTGATAGAGATAATGACAAAAGAAAAACAATCCCTGCCTTCAATGCTGCTTTTGATGTCAGTATCTATGGAAAAGTAAATACTGAATATATATGAAATAAATACAAAATTATAGAGGTGAGGGACTTTTAAACACCGGAGGAGATAAGAAAGGCATTTTGAAATACTTGGAACTTGACCTAAATATTGAGTCTGATTCTAAGAACAAGGGCATGGACCTGATATTTCCCAAATCATTTGTTTAAACATGAATGGTCACCATTTGCTTGGCCTGGACTATTTGCCTGGACTGTAATTCCTGTTTTGCCTTTACTGTTAAATGAGGGGATAATTCTTGCCAAGTACACCAAGGACCTCAGATGTAAGACTTGGTTCTCCTCTTATCATCAGGTCTAGCATTGTGCTAGACAGTAAATTAGAGCTAGGAAGGACCTGTATTTGCCAAATCATTTGTTTAAACGTGGACAGGAATCCTTTGCTTGGCTTGAACTATTTAATTGCCTTGTGGTTGGACATCAAGTGTTTCCCAACTCTAGTTCATCTTATCTTCAGTGATCAAAGTGATCTTCCCAGAGCTCAGGTCTCACCATATCACCCTCTCTCCACTATTCAAGAAATTCCACTGGCTCCCTATTAGCTCTGGCATCAAACAGAAAATCCTCTGGTTGACTTTTGTTGTTGCTGTTATTTTTTAAACCCTTACCCTCTGTGTATTGGCTTATAGGTGGAAGAGTGGTAAGGGTGGGCAATGGGGGTCAAGTGACTTGCCCAGAGTCACACAGCTGGGAAGTGTTTGAGGCCAGATTTGAACCTAGGACCTCCCATCTCTAGGCCTGACTCTTAGTCCACTGAGCTACCCAGCTGCCCCACTGGTTGGCTTTTTGTTGTTGTTGTTGTTAAACATTTATTTATATTTATTTTTTAGAAAAGTTAACATGGTTACATAATCCAATTTCCCATTCACCCCCAAGATTCCCCCTCTCCCCCATGGCTGATGCGTATTTCCACTGGTTTTAGCATGTGTCATTGATCAAGACCTATTTCCAAATTGTTCATAGTTGCATTGGTGTGGTAGTTTCGAGTCTACATCCCCAATCATGTCCACTTGAACCCATGTGTTCAAGCAGTTGTTTTTCTTCTTTTCCCACTCCTGTAGTTCTTCCTCTGAATGTGGGTAGCGTTCTTTTCCATAAATCCCTCAGCATTGTCCTGGGTCATTGCATTGCTGCTAGTACAGAAGTCCATTACATTCTATTTTACCACATTGTATTGGTCTCTGTGTACAATGTTCTGGCTCTGCTCCTTTCGCTCTGCATCAATTCCTGGAGGTCTTTCCAGTTCACATGGAATTCCTCCAGTTTATTATTCCTTTGAGCACAATAGTATTCCATCACCAGCATATA
>NC_058135.1:203491441-203492879 GCF_016433145.1 Gracilinanus agilis
ACCCATGGCCAATGCACATTTCCACTGGTTTTGTCATGTGTCCTTGATCAAGACCTATTTCCAAATTGTTGGTAGTTGCATTGGTGTGGTAGTTTCAAGTCTACACCCTCAGTCATGTCCACCCTGACCCATGCGTTCAAGCAGTTGTTTTTCTTATATGTTTCCTCTTCTGCAGTCCTTCCTCTGAATGTGGGTAGCGTCTTTACCATAAATCCCTCAGAATTGTCCTGGGTCATTGTATTGCTGCTGGTACAGAGGTCCATTACATTCGATTTTACCACAGTATATCAGTCTCTGTGTATAGAGTTCTTCTGGCTCTGCTCCTTTCGCTCTGCATCAGTTACCGGAGGTCTCTCCAGTTCGCCTGGAACTTCTCCAGTTTATTATTCCTTTTAGCACAATAGTATTCCATCACCCGCATATACCACAGTTTGTTCAGCCATTCCCCAATTGAAGGACATTCCCTCCTTTTCCAATTTGTTGCCACCACAAAAAGCGCAGCTATAAATATTTTCGTACAAGTCTGTTTATCTATGATCTCTTTGGGGTACAAACCCAACAATAGTATGGCTGGATCAAAGGGCAGGCATTCTTTTATAGCCCTTTGAGCATAGTTCCAAATTACCAGCCAGAATGGTTGGATCAGTTCACAGCTCCACCAGCAATGCATTAATGTCCCAATTTGGCCACATCCCCTCCAACATTCATTACTCTCCCATTCTTTCATTTTAGCCAATCTGCTAGGTGTGAGGTGATNTGTTAGTTGCATTGGTGTGGTTGTTTCCAGTCTACATCCCCAATCATGTCTGCCTCAACCCATGCATTCAAGCAATTCTTTATCTTCTATGTTTCCTCTCCTGCAGGTCTTCCTCTGAATGTGGGTAGCGTTCTTTACCATAAATCCCTCAAAATTGTCCTGGGTCATTGTATTGCTGCTGGTACAGAGGTCCATTACATTCGATTTTACCACAGTATATCAGTCTCTGTGTACAGTGTTCTTCTGGCTCTGCTCCTTTCGCTCTGCATCAGTTCCCGGAGGTCTCTCCAGTTCACCTGGAACTCCTCCAGTTTATTATTCCTTTTAGCACAGTAGTATTCCATCACCAGCATATACCACAGTATGTTCAGCCATTCCCCAATTGAAGGACATACCCTCATTTTCCAGTTTGTTGCCACCACAAAAAGCGCAGATATAAATATTTTCGTACAAGTCTGTTTATCTATGATCTCTTTGGGGTACAAACCCAACAATGGTGGCATTCTTTTATAGCCCTTTGAGCATGATTCCAAATTGCCAGCCAGAATGGTTGGATCAGTTCACAACTCCACCAGCAATGCATTAATGTCCCAATTTGGCCACATCCCCTCCAACATTCATTACTCTCCCATTCTTTCATTTTAGCCAATCTGCTAGGTGTGAGGTGATACCTCAGAGTTG
>NC_058135.1:203492961-203493358 GCF_016433145.1 Gracilinanus agilis
AGTTTTTTCGTTATAAAGATTTTTCCCAATTTGTTGTTTCCCTTCTGATTTTGACTACATTGTTTTTGTTTGTACAAAAGCTTTTTAGTTTTATATAATCAAAACCATTTAATTTACATTTTGTAATTTTCTCTAACTCTTACTTGCTTTTAAAGTATTTCCTTTCCCAGAGATCTGACAAGTATACTATTCTGTGTTCACTTAACTTATTTATAGTTTCCCTCTTTATATTCAAGTCGTTCACCCATTCTGAATTTTTCTTGGTGTAGGGTGTGAGATGTTGATCTAGACCTAATCTCTCCCATATTGTTTTCCAAATTTCCTAGCAGTTTTGTCAAATAGTGGATTCATGTCCCAAAAGTTGGGCTCTTTGGGTTTATCATACACTGTCTTGCTG
>NC_058135.1:203498358-203548373 GCF_016433145.1 Gracilinanus agilis
AGGCATCTATATACATATATGTATATATATATACACATTTTTATATATATTACATATTTGTGTTATATCCACATATTTAGGAAAGCAGAAGGTATGAAATAGATTCGCAATTTTATATACAGTTCTCTTTTTGTGTTCTACTGTGTCTACATAAATGTAATTTTTATTGTCATTAAAGTTCAGAAAATAAAACAAATAAATATATATTTATCTATAATCCTCTTGATGTTTTCTACTTTTCTGTGGACATGTTCTTTTTTGGTATTCGTTAAGTTCGGTTTTAAAAAAAGAAACAAAAAAGTAAACTGTTATCTGTCATATACTTACTAAACACAAAAGAAAATCCAAAATATAAGATAATTTAGTGGAGAAAGCCCTGGTGTTTGGGGAGATTGGGAGAAGCTTTGTCTAGCTTACTGAGCAGAAGGAAGAAAAGAACATTATTGAGTTAGGAGGAAAAAGAAGAGAGAATGGGAATGATAGGTGCTCCTTAGTGATACATACATATCCAGTTCTTTCTTTCTCTAAAAAAAGTACCTAGTATCCAGTTCATAGATAAGTGAAGAAAGTGCTTTAGATATACAAATACATACAATAAATATACATAATAAATGTAGCTATAGTTATATAGTTCTGGATATATAAAACTTTATATGTATAGAAATATCTAAGTTTAATATAACTCAAGTTCCTGGATTATTGATACCTAAATATTTTAATACATCATGAAATATTAGTAATTATTTCAGGACTTCAGAAGATCCTTGAATCTACCTACCTTTTTAGTACCCTTTTTAGTACCTGTCAATACCTTTTATCTTGTGTGGTTCTTGCCCAGAAATCCTATAAGAAAGTTTCTCAGCAATATATATAAATATGTTCTAAATAGTATATGCAGTACAAATAGATAACGTGGCTCTCTGTGTACCTGCTTGAGTCCATTGCTATCAGTATTCTACTCTTTGGCTATTGTAAGAAGAAGGGGTTCGAGATAGTTGAGGTGTGGTTTGGTAACCCCTTGGTCATAGTATAAGGGCCAATTCTCTTCCACAGACACCTCTCTTTACTAGGGAGACAACATGGGGATTCTTGACAATTGGAGTTCCCCAATATGGTTGTGTTAGGGTTAGAAAATTAGAGGGAGATGTTCTTTATTGAAGGAAACTAGTAGGAGCCCAGTAGGTTGTTCGTGCAGAGCAGGGGTTCCCAAACTTTTTTGGCCTACTGCCCCCTTTCCAGAAAAAATATTACTTAGCCCCCTGGAAATTAATTGTTTAAACTTTAATGGCAATTAATAGGAAAGATACCTGTGGCCATCACTGCCCACCCTGGATCGCTGCAGCACCCACCAGGGTGCAGTAGCATCCACTTTGGGAATCACTGGTGCAGAGCTACACCCACACAAGCCTCCCAAGTTCCCCAAAGCTAGATTTGATTCAACATGAACTGCCTTCTTTTCACCCTCAACCCACAAGCTCAGTCTCCCTCCCAACTCAGTTACACAGATCTGACTGGAACAAACTAAAAAGGATTTATTTCTGGAACAACTAATGAGGAACAAGTGATGATGGGGTCAGGGAAGAGGTGTACAGGTGTCCCTAAATTCCCTTCCCAAATAAATACTCTAAAAACTATAACTGTGGCTAACTATAGAGACAATTTAGTAAGGTAGATTTTCAAGGCAAGTTTGAGACCCCCGGGGGCCAGGTCCCCCCACTAGAGTCTAGGCCCCCTGGCCAAACTGAAGAAACTTTATAACTATATCTTCCAAGATTGAGAATCTGATTGAGAATCAATTTGAAGGGTTGTCATTGCTGAAGGTCTTTGGAAATTCTTCAGATTTGCTTTAGAAGAGACTGCAGCCCAAATCTCCACCTCCCTCCTTGCTGCCCCTCCAAAGCTAGAGAAAGAAATTCTGTTGGTTCCTTCCCACAAGTCTTTACACTGAGGCCAAACTGACATTCTTTCTGGGTCCTTCTGTGTTCTATCTGTCAGTTCCAAAATGTAAACTTGCTTGAACTCTTGCAATATCTTGTCTAGTCTCTTACACCATATATGTCAAGTTAAGTCAACTAGTACTAAGCACTATGTATCAAGCACTATACTAAATGCCTGGGTCGCAAAGAATAACAAGACAGTCTCTACCCTCAAAAAACTCAGTCTAATGGGGGAGACAATATGCAGACAACTATATGTACAAGATGTATAGGATAAACTAGAGACCATCACAGAGGAAAGGCACTGACTAGCATTAGGAAGAACCAAGGAAAGGTTTCCTCTAGAAGGTGGTGTATTAGCTGGGACTTGAAGGAAGCCAGGTTGAGACAAGGAAGCAAAGAATTCTAGGCATGGGGGACAGGCAGTGACAATGTAGATGGAGAGTAAATGTATGGTGTGTCTTAAAATTTAGATTTTACCATGGCTGGGTCTGTATCCCAAAAAGATAATAAGAAAGGAAAAAGGACCTACTTGTACAAAAATATTTATAGCAATTCTTTTTGTGGTGTCAAAGAATTAAAAGTTGAGGAATGTCCATTAATTGGAGAATGGCTGAACAAATTATGGTGCATGTTGGCAATGGAATACTATTGTGCTATAAGAAATGATAAACAAGATGTTTTCAGAAAAGGCTGCAAAGATCTGCGGGAGCTGTTGCAGAACAAAATAAGCAGAACCAGGAGAACATTGTACACAATAAGAGCAATATTCTACAATGATTAACTGTGAAAACTTGGCTTATCCAGAACAATCCTGAAAGACTTGATGGGGAATGCTAGCCACCTCTGGAGAAAGAACTGTTGGAGTCATCTTTCACGTCAGTGTTATCTTTGGTTTTATTTTGAGGTTTTGGTTATATTTAAGTGTGCTGACCAATGTGTGCTGAACAATGAACAATATGGAAGTGTGTGTTTGCATGATAATAAAAAAGTTAGCTTTTAAGCTAATAATAGTTGTTAATCTATTAACTTAAAACTGCACTATGAGTTTTGTAACATCCTGTATATGCACAGTATAAATGTACAGAGTAGTCAAATTAAAACAGCCTGTTAAGTTCATAGAGCTGTAAAGGATCTTGTCCAATCTCTTCATTTTCCAAATGAGGAAACTGAGACTCAAAGAAGCCAAGAGATTTGTCCAATACTTAGTAAGCATTAGAAGTGGAATTTGAATTCAAGACTCTCTGGCTCTAAATATATTACTTTTACTGTACTACCTGTTTCTATTCTCAGAATAGGCTCTCTTCTGGATGACTGTCAAGAAATGAACAGGTATGGTCTTTAGCAATAACAGAAGCAATAAATATATGACAGGGTCAATAATATGGTCCAAAGATTAAATTAAAGAATATTCCAGACAGCCTATAAGCAAATCCTAATCCCAAAGCCCGTCAAGGTAAGGGAAGAAAATAGGTCATAATCTCCATCCAATGATTAAAAAGCCACATTAAAAAAAAACACTCAGGACTAGGTCAGGAAAAACACGATTGGGGAAGCAGCTGGTGCTTTAAGATCTCATTATTTGCTGTACCAAAAGGACCTTAAGCCCAAGACTGATGGGTAGCATGCTTGTCACATCACCTCTAGCCCATTCAGACATAGACCATGAAGCTGTGGACTCTGAGAGAAATAGTAGTTCAAAACCAACACAAGCAGCCAAGTTCCTTTATTTAGGCAAGAAACAATGAGCTTGCTTGGCCTGCTGACTTGTCAGGAATTCTGGGGAGTTGGTTACTTGAGGATTTATGGTCATATACTGGCTCTTAGTTGGACCTACCCACACCTTTTGGCACTACTCCTAAGCTTTTCCCCTCCATTCATTTGTGAGCACACAACTGGTCACCTGAAGTTGTTGCACCTTTTTAAAGAGAAGATGACAAGGAGCAGCAGAAACAAGAAGCCTGGGGAGTTGAAGTTGGAAACCAGCTTTACAGATTTCATAATTTTGCTAAAGGATGGCCGACTCCACCTGGCCCAATGTTACATGTACGGATATTGTTCCATGGTACTTTCACATAAATGTATTGAATGGATAAATTTTGCTCATGTCCACAAAAAGATACAGGAAGACATTTCCCTCTTCCCTCACTCTACCTTCTCTCTGGGAAGTTTTGTATATAATAATTCGTCCCTCTCTGATGATCTTTCATAGTATGGCCCTGAGGTTTCCAAGGCAAAGCAAAATCTCTGGCTGGTTGTTGTTGACCAGTCATTTCTGACTCTTTGTGATGCCATGAGGGGTTTTCTTGGCAAAGATTTTGTAATGGTTTGCCATTTCCTTCTCCAGCTTTTTTTGCAGATAAGGAAACGAAGGCCAACAGATTTAAGTGACTTGCCCAGGGTCACACAACTAATATGTGTCTGCAGCTAGATTTGAACTCAGGAAGATGAATCTTCCTGGCTTTAGGTATAGCTCTCTATGCACCGGGACACCTAGCACAAATCTCAGGCAAATCTCACCAAGTTAAGAATCTCTGAGAATGTCATTCAGAGACTAGCCTAACTAAATTCAGAGAGAATCATCAGAGTGAGCCATGAGACAATAAATTAGTCAACCATAGTCACTCTTTATGACTCTTTATGCTTAGCTGTGTGACCCTGGACAAGACACTTAAGCCCAATTGCTTAGCCCTTAACACTCTTCTGCCTTAGAAATTGGTTCTAAGGCAGAGGGAAAGGGTTTAGAAAAAAGACAGGTTGCAATTTCAATGATGGAAAAAGTACTTAAATGAACAAAATCAGAAATCCATGAAGTAAGGAAGGATGATAACAAGGAGAGAGATTAGAACTATGGTTTTATTCCAAGGAATATCCTAGGGAGGAATTTCCTTTATCAAACCTTCTATGCAACTCAGGTAGCTGAATCTGAGCACAGAGTGCCCAGGGCCACACAGCCCATATGTATCAGAGGCAAATCTGAATGGAATCCATGGGCAAACTTTCCCTCCACTAAACCAAACTGTTTCTCTAATCATTTTTAGAGCACATTCAATTAAACACAAAAATATTTGTTAAATACTTATCAGGTAGGTCCCATATTGGGTTCTAGGCTACAAAAACAAAAATGAAACATTCTCTGCCCAATACAACAGTAAAATGGCAGCTGGTCATGAAATGGAAAGAGGGCTAGGCTTCCAGTCAGGAAGACTTGAGTTCAAATCCAGCAACAGGCACTTACTTGCTGTGTGACACTGAATAAGTCACTTAACTTCTGTTTGCCTCAGTTTCTTCATCTGTAAAAAAGAGATGGTAATATTAACAACCTATCTCACAGTGTTATATGAAGATCTAATAAAATAATATTTTATTTGCAAAACACTTAACACAAGACCTTGCACATTGTATGGAATTCTTCATTATGCTCAGAGTTCATCTCCAACCAGAACAGTTCATTGCTTTCCTCCCCACCCCATACCACCTCCATAATTTAAAAGATTTCTTTTTCCCACATTTAGTCAGCAGATTTCAGAATGGCTAAACTGGACTGCTTTCCTAAGATGGTATTCCTTTTTCCTTACCTTTTCCCTTTGGTGGGGATAGTGCTTTCTCACCTGAGAAAATGGGATGCTTTTAAGAACTGGATTTGTAGCAAGTCAGCATGGTTGAGAGGGTCTGCCTCAGCAACTTCAGTGCAATGAAGGAAGGAGAGAGGGTCCTCTTGCTGAGAGTCTCACCCAACGTCTGCCTCTGCTCCTATTATTCCTGTTATCATTTAAAACACTAGAGGAACCCACTAGAGCCCTCCAGGACTGAATAGTGACAGCCAGCAATAGTAAGGAAGAGGGTAGAATCATCCCTTCCAAGTCTTGCCTCTCAGATCTCCACTTACTCTCCAGACCCTTCAATACTTCATTCAGTTTCCTTTCATGGGTCACGTTAGCTATCCATATGCCACACACTCCTCTGGGTTGTTATCTGACATGTGCTCATGGAATTCTTTTTTTTTTTTTAGTTTTTATTTTGAATATTTTCCCCTAGTTACATATTTCGTGTTCTTTCCCTCTCCCCCAACCCCCGCAAACTCCCCTTAGCTGACACACAGTTCCACTGGGTTTTACATGGATCATTGATCAAGACCTAATTCATGGAATTCTTCATGGTGTTCAAAGCTCGTCTCCAATCAGAAAGTTCATGGCTCACAGTTTCATGCTGGAGCTTAGAGAGACTGTCCCTGATTCTCCTGGGTACAGCAGCATCATAACAATGTGAAAAATTAAGCAGCACTGATTAACCGATTAGGTTAGCTATTATTATAGTATTTAGCGCAGTATTTAACACATAACAGGAACTATAATTGGGCAGGTAGATGGCACAGTGGATGGTGCCAGGCTTGAAATCAGGAAGACTCTTCTCCCCGACTTCATCTCTGGCCTCAGAGACTACCTGTGTGACCCTGGACAAGTCACTTAACACTGTTTGCCTCCATTTTCTTAACCGCAAAATGAGTTGGAGAAGGAAATAGCAAACCACTCCGGTATCTTTGCCAAGAAAACCCCAAATGAGATCATGAAGAATCAGACATAATCGAACAACAACAAAGGAGCTGTATAAATTCTAGTTATCATTATCATTATAGCACTTAATGCCACAATGCCTAGGACATAGTAGGTGCTATATAAATTATTATTATTAAATGTACTAATACAACATTGTTAAATGTACAAATGTCAATATTAACCAAACTGAGTGACTAAAAGATAAAAATGATAAAGGGGAAAGATGATCTCTACCATAACCTTAATATGACTCTCATCCTTACCCATAAGAATTCTGAGTTCTGACTCATAAAGACGTTTTCCACTAAATGTGGTAAATGACAAAAAGACAATTAGCTGGTACTCTAATTTCAAATCCAGTATTAGGTATTGTTATGATGGTAATTTGAGGAAAGGTGTTTGGGATAAGGGAATTGAAAGGAGGATGTTGGAGACTTGGTAAATGGATAAATTAGGCTACAGGTAGGCTGGGATTAAAGGAGATTCAGGGTATAATAGGACTGAGGTCAGGAGTATAACACAAAAGGGAAACAGAGATATTCTTGGGAGAAAGAAGTTAAACTAAACAAACTAACACAGCAGGCTTACAGACTGGGACTTAGACTCAAACACAAGCTGAGGGAAATAGACTAAACTGAAATTAACAAACAGGCTTTAGTTAATTTCACAGGAAGGGACCTATTTTGAAGTAACACCTTCCTTTCAAGATGGATGCCCCAGCTACCCTCTAAGCCCAGAGTATGTTGTCTCTTTCCCTCTTCTCCCCTCTTGATAACTAACAGACAAATTACACTAAATAGGACTATTGAAACACAAAGGGTTTAATTGTTTGAAGAATGTTTGTTAGGAAGGTGGGTTAAAGGAAAGCCCTATCAGTTATCTCAGGAACCTCAGGTGGGGGAAGGGAAGTAAAGATGGAATCTGAGTAAGAAACTGCCTTACTCAGTTTTACAAAATCTATCTAAAGGGAATAAATGATGATTTGATTAAATTATAAATAATGCTGTCAATTAGATAACTCTTCACAGATTTAACTCCTCTCTAATTATTCTCCTTATAAACTCCACAGCCACTAAGGTAAGGGAGGGAAGGCAGGGTGGTATTAGGAAAGGAAGATATAAAGGGTCTACCTAAAATAATAATTTCTTAAGTAAATATATCAATGCTAGGCTAAATTTCAATATTGAAGCTAGATAATCTAAGAGCTCGCTCATTGACTTCCTCCCTTCACGGAAGATCCAGTCAACTGCCTCTCTCCTCAAGATTCTAAGAACCCAACCGATTTTGGAACTCAGCCAAAGCTAAAAAAAAACTATATCCCCCCAATTCTGTATACTACAAATGCCCCTTTTCTTTTCAAAATGTGCAACTAGCACCATTTTAATAGTTACTAAAGTCTAAGGGATTACTACTCTTATACTAAGCTAAATTCTTACTAAGCTCTTATCCCTAACTAAGTTTGCAAAATAATAAAAGGTTGCTATCTCCTAAACTATGCTACAACTAAATAAACTAAAACTAAGATGGGATAAGGTAAAAGTATAGGAGAGGAATGGGGATTTCATTTTTTCAAAAAAATTTTTGAACAGAAAGGAAAACAAATAAATTTTAAATATACACACATTTTTAAGGTTAATTTTTGCTAACTAGAACAAAGTAATGAATCCTATCTATGCATTACCTAATTTTATGAACTACTCAGATAATATTAACTAAGAAAATTTTGCAAATTTTTCTTTGCAAATAAATTTCTAAATTCTAGTTCTCTTGCTAAAGTTAGTGTATGAATAGGTTAGTACACTTATGCCTATGTTAGAAATGTTAGTAATAATAAGTAAGCCTATATCTTTTGTAAGTCTATTGGTTAAACCATAGACCTTTGTTATATATAATATTTACAAAGAAAATTTTAGAAAGATCTGTCCCTGTACTAACTTACTAAACTAACTAAACTGTCCCTGTGTGTTAGTAAAACTTATTGCTAATGGTTAGTAATCAAAATTACATATGTACATGACATGTCAGGTGATTTGAGAAGAACGGTGTCTGTACCATAGTAAGAGACTTTCTTTTACTAAGGCAGATATACCCTTCTCTCTTAAGTGAAAGTTTATGTTTCACATGTAAATGTGAAGTCAGGAAAATGTTTTATGTGTTGTCTATTGACTTATCCGTGTAATGACGTGTTACATACTTACTCCACCGGAATTCTTTTGCAATTAGCATGTACTGCTTGTATGGAATATAGTGTTGTATGCAGTGAGAATTCTGTTGGGTGTAAGTTATCTCTTTTCCAAATACATGTGTCCCACGCTGATTCGATGTTCCTCTTCACAGTGTGGATGTCCTCTTTACGATAGATGTATTTGGTCACGGATGTCTTTGTAGTTCTCAGGTTTGTTGTCCTCGTGACGATCTGCGTAGTCAGCAACAAGTGAGATGCTCGATGTACCCGCGCTTGTCAACTTCTGATTTGTGTTGCTTTGATGTACCAGCGCTTGTCATCTTCTGACTTGTGTCAGGAACAAATTTTTAAATGTCTATCATATATGATTATTTCTCTTCTTCTTTTCTTTTATGATTTTAATAAAGATGATTATTATAGGTAATCAAAAAATAAAAGTTCGTGAAAGTCTTTGTGTTTTCATTCATTCATTGTCGTCATCAGTTTCTAGATCTGGTATTGATTGCAAATCAAATGTTGTGTCTTCTTTCATTGATTCTTTTTCATTATCATAATTATTTACATATGATTCTTCTAAGTGATTGAGATTGGGATAATCATTTGGGTGTAAAATCTGATTGTTTACTGGTTCTTGGTCTACTTCTGCTTCTGATTCATGCTCTGATTGTTGTTCTGTTTGTTGCTCTGTTTCTATGGTCTTATGAATAGATTTTGGATTTACTGAGGACTTGCTTGATTGTTTAGTTGGTGCTAATTGATCTTTGTTTTTCATAGTTTCTGGGTCTTGTGGTTGTTGTTGTAGGGACATGTCTTTAGCTGTCACTACGGCTGCTTCAGTATATCTCTATCTACATATGACGATCCATCTGTGAATAAGGTAATATCAGGGTCTTTCATTGGCTTATCGTCTAAATCAGGTCTTGTTTTATGCATGATGTTAAGTGCATCTTCACAGATGTGTAGACTTTCTCCTTCCAGAGGTAAATCTGGAATCAGAGTTGCAGGATTTATGTTTCTGCACCGGTGAAAAGTTATATTTTCATTAGCCAACAGAATCGCTTGGTATCTTGATAATCTCTGAGAAGTGAATGCCTGTAAGTTGGTGTTTTTCAAAGTAGATTCCACTTGGTGTTGGGAAAATACTTTCAGTTCACTCCCTAATACCAAGGATGAAGATTTTCTAATCATGATGGCTACAGCAGCTATGGCTTTTAAACAACTAGGCATACCACAAATCACTGAATCTAACTTAGAGCTGTAATAAGCAACTGGTCTAAGTCTATTTCCAAATGTTTGTGTGAGAACACTGGAGGCTATCCCTTTGTCTTCATGCACATATAGTAGGAATGGTTTGTCATGATCAGGGATACCTAGGGCTGGAGCTGATAGAGTAAGTGATTTTAATTTCTCTAATGCATGGATATGTTCTTTATTCAGCTTTAACGGTTCTAGAACTTCCTTCTTGGTTAGCTCTATCAGAGGTCTTGCGATGTAAGCATAACCTGGAATCCAGTTTCTACAGAAGTTCGTTATTCCTATGATTGCCCTGAGTTGCTTTTTGGTCTTAGGCAAACTCAAATTTTGTATATCTTGTGTTCTCTTTTTGGAAATTCTTCTGGAACCTTTCTCTAGGATAAATCCTAAATAATTTACTTTTTCCTTCACGAATTGAAGTTTCGATTTGGAAATTTTATGGCCCCTTTTGCCTAGCTCTTTGATCAAGTGTACGCTATCAGTGTAACAGACTTCAGCAGATGGTGACATTAGCAGGATGTCATCAACATAATGTACCATTTTGCTGTCAAGGAATGTTATCGACTCAAGGTCTCTCTTCAGAATTTGGCAAAAGAGTGAAGCTGAATCTGCAAATCCCTGGGGCAAACGCGTCCAGAAGACAGATTTACCCTCCCAGGAGAAAGCGAACAGCTTCTGGCTGTCTCTGTGCAGGGGAACAGAGAAGTACGCAGAGCTCGGGTCCAGAACAGTAAACCAAGCAGCTTCAGGTGGAATTGCTGCAATGATTTGCGATGGACTTGGTACCACAGCATAGGTCTTTTGCACATGGTCGTTTATTGCTCTTAGATCTTGAACTAAACGCCATTGAGTCTTTCCATCAGGAGATAATTTTGCTTTCTTTATTGGCATGATTGGTGTATTGTATTGCGAAAATCCATATTTTAATATGCCCTGCTCCAATAAACTCTCTATGATGGGTTTCACTCCTTCTATCACTTCTTGACTAAGTCTGAACTGAGGAATTCTTGGAGGTAAGCCTTCTTTCACCTCTATTTTTACTGGTTCCACTGACAATATCCTGCCCACCTCATTTGAATTTTTAGCCCACACATAATCTGGAATATCATTTGGAACCTCATAAATGTTATCAGTTGATTGGTATGATGGTTCCTCACTACATGTGTCTAAAAATAAAATGGGATGGTGTTTCAGAGATCTCTTAGGTATGTGTAAATAAATTTGCCCATCCGGTTGACATTGGATGGTTGCAGCCAATTTGCATAGAAGATCTCTTCCTACGAGGTTTGAAGGACATGAAGGCATCAATAGGAAGGTGTGTTCAAGAGTCAGAGGTCCAAATTTTAACATTTTAACTTTTAGCTTTGGGACTTGTTGTGCTACCCCAGAAGCTCCTCTTACTCTTAAATTGCCTTGAAATTGACATCTTTCAGGTGGTTCTCTTAGTATGGAACAAGTTGCCCCCATGTTGAGTAATCCCTGATATTGTACTCCCCCGATTTCTAAAGTAACTAAGGGTTCTCCACTATCATTGGACTTTACTGAAGGGTAATAAAGAATCCTCAGTATTCTGTGTATACTTGTCATTGATTCTTTGTTGCGTATGGTCTTTTGTTTCTAAACCCAAACTTCCTATAGCACCATTAGGCAAGTTCAGTTTAGAATCAGGATTACAGAAAGCAGGCTTAAAGAGCATACTCTCATTGAGAGCTTGTAAGTCATTGTCACTATTGCAAATTCCATGTTGGCTTTCATTAAGGGCTTCAGAAATGGAAGTTTGATTTGTTCTATCTTCCACTCTGCTCTTTAAAGAATTGTCAAGTCTCAAATCAGCAATCTCTCCTTTAGTAGTCTCCGGGATTGTATGATAGTTAGATTGTGTTCCCTTCAACACTTCAGGTTCAATTACTGATTCATAAGCTGACTTTTGTTCCCTATTTTGCCCTACTGTTTTTGTGACTGACATTAGATTTTTATTTTTATCAATCACAGTAACAGTCTCGATGTTATGTTCAGCCACACTGATTGTAGAAGAAGGCAACTGTTCCCTATCTCTTCCCCAAAGTTTAGGATGAAATTCTGTAGCTAAGGGGTTGAGAAAGGTGGATTTTGACTTTCCTACACAGCTGCTATCATCTTTTAAATCAGTGGGTCGTTTCTTTAAAATCAAGTTCTTGCCAACTTCTAGACTTTTTTGCTTTTTAACCTCTAGCTGTGATATTGTGTCTAAAGCAATTGCATGGGAAAGAACTGTTGCATCTAATTCTAAACTCTTTTGCAAATTTTCTTGATGTGATTCTTTGCAATGGTTTGATTCATGCTTCCCACCCAATGTGTGTGATATGGAATGAGAAAGCTGATCCCTTACATAATCATCTTCCTTAATGCCAAAGATTTCTTTGAGCATTTGCATTATGTCTTCCCATTGCTCATTATCTACCACAGACCTATGTGTATCCTCTGTGTAGATTAATTTAGACACCTTTTCTATTTTGCCTCGATTTCTCATTTTGCTTCCCTCAATTCTCTTAGACTCTGCCACACCCAAATTACACTGATTAATAGGTTTTAAATTAGAAATCTCGATTCATAATGATTTTTTCAGTTTCGTGCCCATTTGTATATATTTCTCCATTTCATCTAACGAAGGTGTTTGACTGTACTTTTTGCATGTATGATTGCAGCAAGTATCTGTATGTTTTTCTTGATTATATGTATTTGATTCATTATTTCTAGGCCACTTTGAATTATAAAATGTTTTTCTATTATCTCTTTGATTATTGGGTTTTGAAAAATCAATTTGTTGCTTATATCTACAAAAACGAATCATGTGCCCGATCTTCCCACACAAGTAGCATCGGGGTGCTGATTTTGATTTTGGGGTATTGTTGGCAGATTGTCTAAACTGGTTTCTGCTCATTTGAAGAGCAAAATTTTTCACCTCTTCGATTTCTTTCTCCCCTTTTGACTGTTTCAATTGCCTCTTCAAGTCTGCTATGATCTCATCTTTCTCATTGTCAGATTGCCTAGCCATTCTCACTTCTTTCTGTTTGGAATCATGTATATATGCTGCATGATTCCTAATATCCTCCAGTGGTAATGATTCCCACTGTGGACAACTTTGCCTGAAGTAATTTTGTATCGGGATTGAGGTTCCCTTTACAAATTGTCTCCTTATATGATCGATCGTATCTTGGGAATGAGTATCTCTAAGTCCTAATATCGTTTCAGCAGCTTCAATAACTCTGTCTAGAAAACTGCTCGGGTGCTCTTCTTCCCCTTGCCTCAGTTTCTCAAATTTTTGCCATGCATTTGGCCTTTTTGCAAAATTTCTCATTGCTTCGATAAGATCAGCCCTGCATCTTAACAAGTACCTCATGTTGGCGTGTTGAGTGAAATCTAGATCTTGATGTACTAATGGCCATGATTCTAAATTGGGGTTCGTTCTAGTTTCGGTCAGGAATTTTTCCTTTTCCGAGGGAGTGTAAAATTCCCCCAAAAGAAATTCGACATCGTCGAAACTAGGGTTAAAAAGTGTGAACACCCGCTTTAATTCTTTTAAACTTTTGTAAGGCTTTTCGTAGAATCTGGGAAAGCTAGAAAAAAACTATATCCCCCCAATTCTGTATACTACAGTATTTACTAATTACATGACCCCAAGCAAGTCACTTAACCTCTGTCTGCCTCAAGTTCTTGAACTATAAAATGGGAACAATAGCTCCAACCTCCCAGTTTGTTGGAAGAATAAAGCAAAATATTTGTAAAAATCACTTAACACATGGGCAGCTCAGTGGCTTATTGGATAGAAAGTCAGGCCTGGAGATGGGAAGTCCTGGGTTCAAATTTGAGCTCAGATACTTCCTAGCTTGCGACCCTGGGCAAGCCACTTAACTTCATTTGCCTAGCCCTTACCATTCTTCTACCTTCAAACCAATATTTAGTATTGAATCTAGGACAAAGGAAGGAAAGGATTTTAAAAAAAATAATTACTTAACACAGTACATTGCACTATATAAATGCTTATTCCCTTCCCTTTTTCTCCACTCACATGACCAAAATCTGGGCATTGATCATTGTATTTTTGCTCTCAGCTACCACAATTTAGGCATATAAAACCAGAATTTCCTGAGCAGATTGTCTTATAAGCAGTATACTTGATTTATTTAGTGTGATTAACGTTTCCTTTCTTATTTTCTTACAAAGAGAATAAGGATCAAATAACTCTACCAACAAACGGGACGTATTTTTGACAATTCAGGAGACAACTAGGTGAGGCTTTTTTCAAACTATAGTTTTTGCATCCTGCTAAGCAATAGAAAGAATTCTGTGAACTGCAAAAACACAGAAAAAGATGACTGAATGCCCCTCAATAATTGGTCCTTAGGACTGGGTTATTTTTGTTATTTTGTTTTTGTTGTTTTTTAAAGTTGTTTTGATGGGTTTTGAACATCACAGTCATTTCCCATTATAATCTCTGACTCATCCCGCTTCAACTCACATGATTGAGCCTTCCTTTGTAACAAAGCAAAAGTTAGCCACAACCAATGGACGCAGTGTCCACATCCAACAATATGTGAAACATTTCGTTTCTGACATCCCCTATATTGATGAAGAAAAGAGAAGTGTTTCTCCATCTGTTCTGGTTTTTGTAATTCATATGAGTAGGTTGTAGTTTTGTTTTTGTTTTTTACCTTTTCGGTAACCTGAAAACTTCTTCCTTTGGTAACTAATATAAATGTTAGGCACAAATGGTTTCTATTTCAAGTTGACTATTTAGAAACAAAGTCCTTTGAAGATTATCAAGTGGGTTGAAGTAAAAACAGAAGGGAAAGTAGGGCAGTTTCATTTCTATAGGTTTCTTCATGTTTTACTAAAGAACTTGAGATTAGCCTCCATTTCAAAAGATATTATTGTGTAAAAATAATAATAACAACAACTAGCATTTTTATTTTTCTGTAAAGGTTTTCACACTACATGCAACTTATTTTATATTCACAATGACCCTGGGAGATTTCTATTTTAGGTACGAGGAGATGGGGGGAGGCAGAGGCAGATGGTTTGTGAGCATAATATGATTCTGGAGCATGGATAGGGCATGTCTCATGGCACCTCCTTACTTTGAGAATCTGAAGGATTGGCTTCCAACTTCCTGGAGAGTTGTGATGTGGAAAGGAAGAGACTTGGATAGAACATGGAGCAGCATGCCTGGACATTCCATAAAATGGCTTCACTTGACAATGAGGAGTTTCCTTGCTTGGTACTGAGGCATCCACAAAGGTTTTCTGGCTCTAGCAGCTCTTGGCCACAGTTGTCTTGGGGGAGCTCCTGGCTCCTTTGCTCATAGCAACCAAAGAAAGGGTTGAAACCTCTGAGTTTCAGGAAACAAAAGATGTGGTTGGTGCCTGAGCATGCCAGCATTCCAGAGTTCAAATTTGTAGTCAGTGCAATACTGATGGCCCAAGGAACAAGAAGTGATTTCAGAGCCTTCTCCTAGCTTTAGCTGAAACAAGCAGTGATGCTATCCTTTGTTATGAACTTGGTAGAAGTGATGCTCTGTAGAAACTAAAATAAGGTTTGAGTCTCCTCCTCCAGCAAGTATAAATCAGGATGGTATATCGGAGTATATCAGTGTATCACCCTTGAAGTGTTGAAGGGAAATGTCTATATTTCTGTTCTTGCTTTATCGTTGAAGTTAGTATCAATTTGTAAAAAAAGTAATAGACATTAAGTGGTTAAATAGAGTTGGGGGGTGCTAGTCATTAGCCCTTAACAATTGCTGGGGCAAACATAGTCACTCGGAGGCTTGAGTCAATGGCAATAATGAAAAAGCACATCTTAGCTACTCAGGGTAACCAAGACATCTAAAGGACAAAAGTGTGGTTGAGCTGACTCTGGTAGAGGAAGCCAGAACATGCTTGCTATCATGGCAATAAAGCTTAAAGTGTTCAAAGAAAAGATAGGTAGGACTCCATAATATCATTCTCTAAAGTAAAAGTCAGTTCCAGAAGCAAATGAGGTTTTCAGGGACAAAAGCCTGCTGAGACCATTGCACAAATCTATTAAGGAAGCAAAAGGAGAAGCAGCTGAAGAGACTGATATAGCTGCAAAAGAGATTCATCAATAATTGCATGTTTTAAAAGGACATACACAAGAAATTGATCTGAGAGCTGAACATTCAAGGAAAGTCCAAAAAAGAAAATAATCCTCAGAGAAGTGTCAGAGGTACTGAAACTTGGAAGGAACTAAAGGGGTGATAGTGGCTAAGGAAAGGGTCTTTTGAGCTATATTGGGGAGAGATAAAAAAGGGCAGAAGGAATACTAATAATCAATGATGGGAAAGAAGTGGGCTTATTTTGATTCCTTTTCTCTACCAAGGAAAATCATTTAACTAGCAAAGATTAAAACAAACCTAAAAACTGATCAATAGGTAGTCAATGATATATAAGTGAAGAGGTGCTAACAGTACCCAATTGATTTTATCACCATATTGAATTTGTGCTCCTGTTTTTAATGTGGGGCAGGCTCAGTTTTCCCTGCAATAGAGCTCAGGGCACCTCAAATGTCTACAGAGATGAAACAATTTGCAGATCTGTTTCAATATTTTATAGATACAAAAATCTACACTTTAGTAAAAAAAAAAAAATCACAAGTATACAGTGTGGGAGACAAAGCTAGACAATAGTCCCTGTGAAGAATGTTGAGAGTTTTAGTAGAATGAAAGCTCAGAATGACTCAACAGTTCACTATGGCAACCAATTAAAAAAAATCTAACATACATATAGTCCTTGGCTGTATTTAGAGAAAATGTCCAGAACAAGAGAGGTCATAATTCTTTTCTGCTCTGCTCTAGCGAGATCCTATCTAGAATTCTGTGTTCAGTTCTGGACACTATATTTTAGGAATGGCATGAAAGGGGGCAAGAGAAGGCAACTAAGATTTGAGAGGCATGGAGAATTTGCCATTGGACAAATGAATACAGAAATTAGAGTGCTTAGCTTGGGAAAGAGAAGATAATGTGACAGTTTTAAGTCTTTGGAGAGAAATCATGTGGAAGAAAGATTAGACTTGTTTTACTGGCCTTCAGAAAACAGATCTTTATGTGACAGTGGCAAAGAAGGAGAATTAGATCTGATGTTAGGGAAAACTTCCTAACTATTAGAAATATACCTAAGTGGGAAGAACTAACTTATGAAATAGTGAGTTTTTTATATTTAGATCTTCCAACAATTATCCATTCTCATCTATATCTGTCCTCCATTTTTCCTAGCTTACTTGCTTTGGACAGAGGATTCCTTGCCTCCTTTTTGGTCTACATCTCATCCTGACCCTATATGTTCCAAGACAATGAGTATCTGATCCTTTCTTTTATTTATTTATTTTTACTGATTCTTTTTTCCCCTTTTTTTAATTTAGAAAAATTTTCCATGGTTACATGATTCATGATTCCTTCCCCCCCCCCTTCATCTCCCCCTTCCCAAAGCTGACAAACAGTTCCAATGGGTTATATATGTATCACTGTCCAAAACGTATTTCTGTGTTAATCATATTTGGAGTAGAGTGATCTTTTAACATCAAAACCCTAATCATATCCATATCAAGCTACATGATTGATCATGTTTTTCTTCTGCATTTCTGTTTCCAAAGTTCTTTCTCTGGATGTGGATAGCATTTGTTCCTCTGGATTGTCCTGGGTCATTGTGTTGCTGCTAGTAGAAAAGTCTATTATATTTGATTGTGCCATAATGTATCAGTCTCTGTGTACAATATTCTCCTGGTTCTGCTCCTTTCACTCTGCATCACTTCCTGGAGGTTGTTTCGGTTCACATGGAATTCCTCCAGTTCATTATTCCTTTCAGCACAATAGTATTCCATCACCATCAGATGCCACAATTTATTCAACCATTCCCCAATCTATGGACATTCCCTCATTTTCCAATTTTTTTGCCACCACAAAAAATGTGGCTATAAATATTTTTGTTCAAGTCTTTTTCCTTATTATCTCTTTGGGGTACGCCAACAGAGGTATGGCTGGGTGATTCCTTCTTTTATATAAGAAGATGGCTTGTTTTAAGGGTAATATTAAACTCTGAGTTCACTGGGGTTTAGAGAAAGGGGAAAAGGAGGACTGCTTGGGCAAGGGATAACTGAATAAGAATACCAATGGGGAAATCTCCTTTATACCCACAAACACAGGACTTGGGAAATGAGTAACACCTTTATGGAAGAATGGCAGTTAAATCAGTTAAGCAGTGAGCCAGACTCCAGTCAGTTGGGGAATTACAATAAACCCTTATATAACTTAACTAAGGCACTTCTAGGGTTAGGAGAACAGACAAGAAGCAGAAAAATAATAATTTATTAACATAAAGAATTTAGGGAGATGGGTAAACAGGGATTCCTTAACTGGGGTTAACTATGGACCAGTGACAAGGGAAATTAATTACTACACTAAAACCCTAACACTAACTAGATCTAAGCAGGATGGGGTCTCACTCCTTGGGTCCTTGTCCCTCCAGCGATGGTCTCAGATGTCCAAGGTCCCAGATGAAAATCAGCCAGTAATCCCAGTAGGTAACAAACAGTGAGCTGGTACAGAAATGGAAGTCCACCCTCCAAATCTGTAACCCCAAACTCCAGCTTGCACTTGTCCACAGAGTAGATGATATCCTGGTGATGCTTTGGGGAGTTCAACACACAAACCTCCTTCCCAGTTGCAGCCAACTGTCCCAGAGCCCTGTGTCACACACACTGCTGTATTCTAAGGCTTCTTGGAATGTTCAGCTCATGCCACCCTGATTGGCAATATTTCTGTCTACACTTAAATCTATCTATCTTATTTTGTAAGTTTGCCTACAACACTTGGCAATACATGGTCATGCTTTTAAACAAATTA
Organism: Gracilinanus agilis; assembly: GCF_016433145.1. NCBI lineage: Eukaryota > Metazoa > Chordata > Mammalia > Didelphimorphia > Didelphidae > Gracilinanus > Gracilinanus agilis. The sequence goes on from NC_058135.1 coordinate 203,517,184, forward strand.
TCTATGTTTTGCATTTTTATTCACCAGAATTTTAAACAGTAATAATTTATTAAACATGGATTTGAAAGATTATGAATTATAATGTCATTATAACATGGGACCGAAAAAATAAAATAAAATAACATGGTGCCTGACACATAGTAAACATTTCATGGATGCCTATTGATTGACTTGACTGAAATTCATTTTTAATGTAGTTCTAATTGTATCTACTTCTTTAAGAGGATCAAGTTGATAGCACTAGTAGATTGCTTAGACTGCATTTTATTACACATGGAGTATTCAAGGAAGACTAGCACCTCTAATGTGAGGGTTTGCCCAAACCTTTTTAGAGGTGCTCACCCACTTTTGGTTTCCACCTTTCACCCAACTCTTATCTGTGGCTCCCAGAAGCTGTGGCTGGGGGGCCCAGCCCGGTAAAACAATCTCAGCAGAATGGTTAAACCAGGTTGAGGGCAACTGACAGACCCCCATTGCCTAGACTTTACCACTCTTTTGCCTTAGAACCAATACATAGTATTGATTCTAAGGTGGAAGGTAAGGGTTAAAAAAAAAAGAGTTGTCAAACTCCTGATCAATGGGGCTGCCAGTGGCAGGCAAAAATCCTAAGTGTATGCCAGATCAGATTAACATGTTATTAGGAAATATTTAACAAAATAAATCAAGATATGATATGACATGTTGCTTAATAATGTTGTATATTAGATGTTAGTTATCTATGTTTTTAAATAATGTTAATTTGTGTTTTTGCAAATCAATATGCAGCCTGAAAAAAATAGTTTCTATTTGAGTTTGGCATCACTGATACAGCATATTCTATAAGTGCATCAGTAAATTTTAAGATGGGCAGCTTGAGTGGTATACTTATACAGAGCTAGACTCAGAGTCATGAATAGCTAACTTCAAATCCTGCCTCAGACTCTTTTATTAGCTATTTGATTCTAGGCAGGTTACTGCATAGCAGTCTACCTCAGTTTCCACAATTGTAAAATAGAGAAAACAATAGCATTTATCTCACAGGAGTACTGAGAGGCTCAAATGAGCCAGAACACATAAAAGTGTTTTATAAACCTTTAAGATTTTTATAAACACTAGTTGTTGGGCTTTTTTTAAATAGTTGATGAGGTATGAAGGAGAGGTCTTTCCTAACCAGGCAACCAGGGATGCTTCTTGGGAGAGGAGGAAGCATTTAAATATAATTTTAAAAATGTATAGAAATGTGATAGTTGGGAGGCAGGAGAATAAAATATGTGTTGATGAAGACAGGTAGTATCCTGATTTGGTCTGGAATATACAGTATTGACAAGAAGTAATAAGGCTGGAGAATGTCAAATTATGGAGAGCCTTGATTGCCAGGCAGAGGAATTTGAAACCATCATATACCTCCTGAAACAGACACTAGAGTACAGCTATTAATAACAAAGATTGACATTTATTTCTTCCATCTGAGTCTTTCTTATCTCTTCCATACCTCCATCAAAAACAGATTGCTTCTGAACTAGTTGTGTTCCAATGCAGATGATACATAGCATGAAACAAAATGAACTCTTTCTATTAAAAGGTGTTAACTACTGTTTGCACTCCTAATACAACTTCCATGGAGCCATCTACTGGGAGAAAGGGGAATGCACTTTCAGTGAATAATTCTGAACATTAATTCAAAACTACTTTGTAGCAGTTGCAATATCCTCTTTTGTCTTCTAGAAAAGAAGAAGCAAGCTACCTTGGGCAGAGATGGTGGAATGGGTAATATCCCAAGTGAATAGAAGTGCTGGTTCGGAATAGTAGAAGGGACAAAGGGCAAAGGATCATGTATTCTTTCAGGTACGTGGTCAGTAATATATGGCAGGCTTCTGCAATGAGTCAATTCTTCCTGCTTAATACATAGGAACAAATTCTTTGACAGTAAGACCAAAATGCTAATCATCAACCATTTTTAAAAAAAGGGTTTTTTTTGCAAGTTGCTCAAAGCAAAAGCAAATGCAGGAACCCTGAAGCTCAGAATATAAGCTTTGGAAGGACCCTTACAAGATCATCCTGTGTGATATTCTCTTGTTCCAGAGGATGAGACAATTTTGGAGGTTGTGGGGAGAGTAGAGACAGGCTTTGCCCCAGGTACAGACATGGTGGGTCAGGGTATTTCCTTTCTGGAGATTAAGAGGAGAGTATGCTTCTTCCAAGGGGCTATTACCATTCCTGTCAGGGCTCTCTTACCCAGGTACTGACTCTTTCCTTTCCCTTATTCTTAGGGTCAAGGGCTGAGACCCCTTCCTCATCCCAACTGTTCCCATAGTGACACTGTTCCTCTTTTCTACAGGGCCGGATCTTCCAACTAACTTTGTCTCCAATAGCGTTTGGGCCTCTGTCAGAAGGAATATTTCCAAACCCAAAGGACATTGCTGAGATGTTTCCAAACCACAATTCTCATTTTTCCAATTTTCTTCCCACAGGGACTCCCTAGAGGATACTCCTAGAAACCTCGGCTCTAATAAGTGAGCTTATCTTACTTGGAACCAGGACTCCTTGTCACTTTCTGGCTAATTCATAGCCTGCCATTCCAGATGTATTTCACAGTCCCTCCCCACCAGCCCCTTCTAGCTTTACTTGATGTTTTTGTCTTCCCCCACCTTGAATATAAAGTTCTTGAGGGTCGAAACCATTTTGCTTGCTTGTATTTGTATCCTCCCCACTTAGCACTGTGCCTGGTATAATACATTCTTCTTCCTAGATACAATTCCATTCATCATTCATTCATTCATTCATTCATTCATTTGTTCCATGAACTAACAGAGGCATACCTAAGAGATTTTATTCTCCTGACTCCATGCCTCCTCATCTTCATTTCCTGCCCTCCTCATGCAGCTGCTACAACCGATTAACCTTCCAAGCAGGATTCTTAAGAGACCATGTCTGAGACTCCAAGCCAAGCCTCTACTCTCAATAGGACCCCCATCTTCACCCAAGCCATTTAATGACCTGTATATGTAATCCACTCCCTTTTCCACCTCTCTGAGAATTGTAATCACAACACCACTACCATTTACACATTGATGGGATTAATGCTTATTGGGTCTCATCCAAAAAATTGATTGATAACTCAGAGGGACTCCATTACAAGGAAAGAAGCTTTATTATAAGAGAATAAAGAAACAAAGTAGCTAGTCTAGTAAGTAATTAAGTTAAGGTAAGGTAAGGAGGTATGGTAAGTAAAGATAGAGAGCAAGAAAATAAAAGTTGGATAGGGGTTCTAAGGAATGCTTTTATCTTGCTTAGTGTTATAAAAAATAAGAAAGAAGGTATCTATACTATTACTAATACTACTATGGCTAGTTATTATATTGTTAATCTGGGAAGCTGTGATTTAATTCCCTTGATGGCTAGTGCAGGGGCACCCAGGTCCTGCCACTCAGCTAGATGTTGTAATAACCACCCTTCTTTATAACAGTGCCCAAGCAGGATCCCTAAAGGTCAATGGATGGGTAACCCTTTCAGGTCCCACCTGGGGTTGATTGATTATTGGTATTGGGCTCTATTAGCCTTGGATATCATTCATCTGACTGTGTTGCTCCCTCCCCAGAGTGGTGATGCAATAACTACTCCAGGAAGGTACTTAATAATTTCATCTATGTTGTTAATAAGGGAAAGGAATGATCAGGAATGGACTGGGGAATAGGATACCTTATCACTAAAGCTAAAATAATAATCCCTCAGGACTGTAGGCTATTCAGTAATGCTGGGCTCTTGTTCTTCACTTCCTCAGGCTCAGCCTGGCCACAGCCTAACCAGAATAAGCAATCTGTTTGAATGACAAAAATATTGATGATCTCTTTCAGCTTCTTACTGCTAGTCATTGTGCCAGTCCTACAGCCTTCAGGAAATACCACCCTTACTACCCTCTGCTTCTTCTCCAGCCCACTTCCCAGTCCCCCACCCCCCACCCCCAGGCCTGGGATACCTAAATATCTAGAGATGGTTTAGATGCCTAAATATCTAGGGAGAATAAGGAGAGAACCAGGGATCCACGGTCAGACCCACAGGTCAATCAATGTTCAAGATCAATGTCCAAGGCAAGAGTTTAAGCCAAGGCTCCAAAACCCAGAAGCCAAAAGGGTCCAAAAGACAAAGGGTCCCTATCAGGGGCTGCCAGGGTATTTCTACCCTCTCTGGCCAACTGCCTTTCCTCCTGTCCTCACAGCCTCTGGGAACATTCCAATGTCTCCAACTGTCTTCACCTGTCAAGCAAGGTGAGGCTCTCAGCTCCCAGAGTCTGATTATGACATTAGTTACTAAGGAAGGGGTCATTTATTTGGGCAGTTGTTGTCCTGTGTCTCCAGGGAACTGATGTCACTTTAACCATGGTCTGCTTTGGTTTTCATGTCTTTACCCACTCTGCCCATTTGAAGGGAAGCAAACCACAATGTAAATAGGATGCTAATGATATATGTTATAATAAAATGACCCCACTGATACTCCTCTACTAGATTTAAATGTAGATGAAGTATAGAGAGAGGATAGGATGACACCTCTCTCCTTTATAACAGTTGCCCAGGCAGGATCCTTTAGGTCAATGAATGATATCCCTTCAGGACCCACCTGGGGTTAATTGATATTATTTAATGGGCTCTTTAGCTGGGTAACATTGGTATCTGACTGCAGGTCTCCCTTCTCAAAGAAGCTTGAATAATCACTTCAGGAAGGTACTTTAAAACTTTGGTTGTATTTAACAAAGGTGGATAATGGGATTAGATAGAAGTATTGGAGACCCTAATTTAAAATGATAGTAATGAATCTCTAAACTGCAGGCAAATGAAGGAATTAAGATGATAGTTTCTCTCTGGTACAGCCTGGCCAGAGCCACACCAGAGCAGGCAAACTGTTTTATAATCTTTCAGCTTCTTCTTCACTAGATGGTAGCCTAACCAGTTTAAAATATCCACCCCTTTCCACCCTTTTCTTCTTCTCCTGCCCACTTCCCAGGTCCCTCCCGGATCCCTGGGACACCTAGATAACTAAGATGATTGACTTCCTAATATCTAGGGGCAGTAGAATCAGAGATGGTGGTCTGATACAGGTTGTTGATGGTACAGGAACAAACAGGAGGAGCTTGCAGGGTTGAGTTTGCAAGTCTCAATCCTACAAAGACCAAGATCCACTGATCTCCAGTCTCAGGGACAGGGAAAGAACCAAGAACCTCTGCCAGGGCTACCAGGGTGGTTTTATACCACCACCACCACCCCCACCCCCGGCCAACTGCCCTCTCCTGTCTGCATGCCTCTCTGGGAACATTCCAACATCCAACTGATCCACCTGTCAATCACAGAGTGAACTCCTAACTCCCATAGATTCAATATAACATGAATGCCGTTTTGTTTTTGGAAATTTCAACCTGTAAATTTCCAGCTGATCTTGTCCGTGGATGATCTCTACACTATACTAATTTTAACTATGTGTTCCTATCCCATTAACTATCCCTTCCCAAAAAAATAATAAATCCTACCTTATCTAATGCCTTAACTAACTAACTAGCCTAAAGCTAATGACAAGGGTTTAGGATAGGTTTCTGTGGGAAAGTGTGGGATTTGAATACAACATTTTCATGAACACATCAGTTGAACATAAATATAACATATGAACATTATCATAATATTTAAGACCAATCATCTATGTTGTTTCCTACTCTAAGATAAAGAAATTTTCAATAACTTTGTCTATATTTCTAATATTAACTTCAAATAATATTCCTAACTTACATTAAACTCTAACATTTCTATTCCCTAATCTACATTTAGAAAAATTAATCTGTCAGTAAATCTTATACTATAGTTAATGTGTTAGTCAATTAGTATCATTTCTAACTAACTTACACTACACAATATCTACCTAACATTCTTTCAAACAATTCTATTTGAACATTTATAACTATTTTACACTGACCCTGTACTAGTTAAAATCTAAACATCCCTACATCTACTCTTTCCCTATAGGTTAGTAGACTTATGCTATACATGTTAGTAACAATATTATATATGTACAAGGTTTTCATGTGATGTTCTTATAAAATGACTACTTCACACCTTGCAATGAATCTTAATTCTCTTGCTCATCTGGGTCACTGTAATTTCTTCATCAACTATATACATTTATTTACATTATGTACATGTGATGTGACTTTATTGCGACTATGTGTTGGACTCATGACCTAACATTTCCTGTTTGGGTTTATACTCACCTTCTTCTTCAGAATCCCTCTGTCAATCAGCTTATGTTCTGTTGCATGCATTCTATATGTGCATTTCCCTTGTGATTAGTGTCTGAATGTGAAAACCTTGCACCTATTCAAACCTAATCTTCATCCGCCGATCTTCTCTCCTTGTGAGTCTTCTGGTGATGATGTCCAAGTCACAGCTGTTGTCATAGTTCAGGTCCTTGTATAGTCTGTTAGTGTAATGTCTCCTCTCGTCCTTGTACTGGTCCTGATGTCCTGATGTCTCTGGAACTCTTCAGGATTTCATCTCTCTTCTTCTTTGCTGGAAACCCATCTTGTCTGTTGTCGACTTGATTGAAGAATCCCTGGTTCAGGAACCAATGCATGACTGTGTGATGTTATGTCAAAATTTTGTGTTGCCACAAAATTCTTTATGAGACTTCATGCTTGCACTTGTCTTAGATGGAAATATGTATAATGCTTAAACTAATATTCTGTTTCTTCTTCTTCACCACTGCTGATTTCTGATAGATTTAACTGTTGATCTTCATGTATGAATGAGGCATTTGTATGATCTAAATCAATGATTTGAGTGTCATGTTCTTGATATTGATCAGTTTCTTGGTGTTTTCTTGTTTGAGGCTTTGTATTTAAATATGATCTTTTACTTTGAGGTTCTATTTATATGTCAGATTCTGTGTCTTGTGTGTGAGACTGCATGTTTAGACGAGACTGTTTCTTGCATTTCAGACTGATTGCTTGATGAGGACTTTGCTTTCCTGAGGTCTTTCTTTAGGTGGGTGTAATGATACCACCTATCTTTACCCTTAACCTTTACAGAGGATGGTGTTACTAGGATAATTTCATGAGGGTTATTCTATTTTGGTTGTAATACTGATTTTCTTGTGAAGTTTCTAATATATGCTTTATCTCCAGGTTGATAATCATGAAGACTAAAGTCAAGTGGACCTCTTTGTTGTATTAAAGATAACTTCTGTAGTTTATCTAATCTCTCTTTCAGCAAGGTGACATACTCATAGATTTTGTACTCAATCCCTAAATGTGATAGGTAATTAGTGTCTCGTGGAGCTTTTCCTATCCATGGCTGTTGACCATATAATAGTTCAAACAGTGACAAATGGGTTTGACTATTTGGTTGATTTCTCAAATAGAAAAGTGCCATAGGTAAAACATCTGGCCATTTAAGATGACTTTCTGAACACAGCTTTCCAATCATTGATTTCAGAGATTGATTGGTCCATTCCACAGCTCCAGATGATTGAGGTCGATAGATAGAACACAGGTGTCTCTTGATCCCTAACACCTGGTAGATTTGCTTTAAAATAGAATTTGCAAAATGACTACCAGAGTCAGACAATATTACTGATGGAATGGAGAACCTTGGAATTATCTCCCTCAATAGCATCTTTGCTACAAAAGCTGCATCATTTTTCTTAGCTGGGAAGGCTTCTGGCTATTTAGTCATCTTGTCCACTATCACAAGTATGTACCTATATTGTTGACATCTAGGCATCATGACATAGTCTATCTGCAGGCACTCAAATGGTGTGAAAGCTATTGGTTTTTCTCCAAAGGCTTTGTTCTTAATTATAGCCTTGTACTGTTGACACACTATACAACTATCAGACACTTGTTTGGCTTCAGTTGTCACACCTACTGCTATCCAGCTTTTGCAAATTGTGTCTACCACTCCTAAAACTCCATAGTGGCCTTTTCTATGCACTGCTGCACATACAGTATGGTGCAGTAATTTCGGCAAAAATGGTTTACCAGAGATTGACATCCACACTCCATTCACCAGAGTGGCTCCAAGATTTTTCTGCCAATATTCCACTTCCTTTTGTGAATAAGCTTGTAGTAGTTCATCTCTATCCACTAAGACTAAGTGAAATACAGCTTTTGGTCCACACCTGGCTGCAAATTTCACTGAAATGTCCGCTCTGTGATTGCCCATTGATACTGGTCCCATGAGCTTTTGATGTGCTCTGCAGTGAATGACAGATAACTTTGATGGTAATTGTATAGCCTCTAATAATTCGCTAATCAGTTTCCCATATGCTATTGCTTTCCCATTAGATGTTATGAACCCTCTTTTCTTCCAAATTTCTCCCGAAGAATGCACGATCGAAAATCCATGTTTTGAGTCTGTAAAAACATTAAGAGCCTTGTTTTTACCAATTTTAAGTGCTTGAGTCAATGCAACGATTTCTGCCCCTTGAGCTGAGATGTCTGGCCCAAGCGCTGCATACCATAGGGTCTCATTCTGGGTAGTTACAGCTGCTCCAGTAACTCTTTGCCCATTATGATGGTAACTCGAGCCTTCACAAAAAAGTGTAAGGTCGGCTTCTTCCATAGGAACATCAGAAAGATCTTCTCTAGCCTTTTGTACTAGTTCTAATGTATCCTTACAAATATGAAGACTATCCCCTTCTAATGGAAGTTCTGGAATAAGAGTTGCTGGATTGATGGATTTACACTTGTGGAAAGTCAAGTTTTCATTTGTTAACAAAGTAGCTTGGTACTGAGAGATCCTCTGAGAAGTGAAAGCCTGCAAGTTTGCATTCCTCAACGTGAGCTCCCCTCCCAGAACGAGCTTAGAACTCTTCCTAACCATTAGAGCTGCAGTAGCAATAATCTTCAAACAGGAAACCATTCCCTGGATAACAGGATCTAGAGTAGAACTGTAATATGCCACGGGTCTAAAATTGCTTCCTAAATATTCTGTGAGCACTGCACAAGCTATTCCCTTATCCTCATGGATAAATAAATGAAAAGCTTTGTTATGATTTGGAATGCCTAGTGCAGGAGAAGAAAGAATTGCTGACTTTAACTTCTCAATGGCATGTTTGTGCTCTTTTGCTAGCTTGAGTGGCTCTTTGATGTCCTTCCTGGTTAACTTTGTTAAAGGCTTTGATATTAGAGAAAACCCAGGTATCCACTGTCTGCAGAAACTAGTCATGCCAATTATTGCTCTTAGCTGTTTCTTGGTCTTAGGTAAGCTGAGTTTTTGTATATCATCAGTTCTCTTCTTTGATATACTTCTAGTTCCACCCAGCAGTGTGAACCCTAAAAACTCGATTCTCTCTTTGACCCACTGAACTTTGTTTCTGGATATTCTATGTCCTCTCTTATACAGTTCTTCTACTAGATGAATGCTATCTCTCTGACAGATATCTCTTGTTGGTGACATTAGCAGGATGTCATCTACATAATGCACCAATTTGCTTGCAGTGAAAGATATGGATTCTAGATCTTTTTGCAGTATTTGACAAAAGATTGATGCAGAATTTTTGAATCCCTGGGGAAGACAACTCCAGAAGATTGTCTTGTTCTCCCCAGGTGAATGCAAACAATCTTTGACTGTCTTTGTGGACTGGAATGCTGAAATATGCATTGGACAGATCAATCACGGTATACCATCTTGAATCTGGTGTAATCCCTGCAATTATCTGTGATGGACTTGGAATAACTGCATGGATCTCTTCCACATATGCATTTATTGTTCTAAGATCTTGTACGAGTCTCCACTGGATGTTACCATTAGCATCTAACTTTACCTTCCTGATTCTTAAAATAGGAGTATTAAATTCAGAAAAACCATACACCAGTATGCCTTGATCTAACAGGCCTTGGATTATAGGTTTTATTCCAGCTACAGCCTCTTTGCTTAGTTTAAATTAAGGAATTCTAGGTAGAGTATCTGGAATCTTGTATATGCTGTCTTGATCCAGAACTAAAATTGTATGATCTTCTGCTATCCTATCTAAGCACAGGTCAGGGTGATGTTTCAATGACCTTTTAGGCAGGTGCAAATACAGTTCTCCATTTGGCTCACAATAAATTGTAGCTGCAAGTTTGCACAGGATATCTCTACCTATGAGATTATTTGGGCACGATGGTAACAATAAGAATTGATGGTCAAATTCTATTGGTCCCAACTTCACCATCTTTGGTTGAAACTTCAGTGCAGTCTTTGGAATGCCTGATGCTCCTTTCACTATGACTGAACCAAGCATTTCACAATCACTAGGGAGATCCTTTAAACAACTAATATCTGCCCCTGTATCTATGATACCACTGATGCATTGCCCATTAATCTGGATGGTGATCAAAGGCTATTTCTGGTCATTGTTGTTATGCAAAGGAAATAGCTGCGTGTCTTCTTTCAGTGGCTGGATAGTGCTGGCTTCAGAATTTAATGCCTCTCTATTAGAAAGTCCATGGTAATCACAACAAGAATTCACTTCCTGGAAAATGTCTGCCTTCATGAGCACATCCTCTGTAGTGTATGAGTCTAAGTCTGCCCCTCCCCCTTGCTGTTTGTCTCCAGAGCAAAATGGCTTCTCTTGAATCACAGTTTGAAATGTGACAGTTTCTCCCACCATTCCAGGGCATTGTAAGTCTCTAATCATGGCTTCAGGGATAGGATTGGGTGTATTTTCCTCCCCTCTCACCAAGACTTGAGGTCTTAGCCCTCTGTGTGTGTTATTTTGTGAGTTATAGGTACCCTCGGGTAGTTCTGTCTGTAGAAGCCTCATTTCAAACCCGTTCATGTTATTTCCTCTGACACTTGTTGGCTGCTCTGAAAACTCACTTACTACATTGTATTTGGGCTCAAAACTCTCAGCCTCAGGGTTTAGACAGAAAAGTATCCCTTGCTGTTGTTATGATGCTCTCTGAGCTTGAGGATTGAGTCTGAAACTTTGTTCCTCTCTCGTCCTCCATTTTGTTTCCAGGAGTTGCACTAAGTGATACATTTTTCTCTTTGGCTAAGCACAGTTCTAGGGGTTTGGAAATGTTTCCAAATTGTTTCCCTTGGCTACTTTCATTGCTCGACATAACTAATGATTGGTTACTCACAACAATGTATTTTTTTACTTCCTAGCCCAAATTTTAACCCATTTGACACTAGGTATCTGTCAAAATTTTCCACTCCCTTCATTGAAGTCTGTGAATTTGTGCTTCCCACAAGAGAATGTTCCTTTCCATAAATTTCTTTATGTAATTCCTCTATATCATTTTGCAACTGCAAATCAGCCATGGACTTCTTCCTATGTTCAAATATGGTATATTGATTTCCCTCAATACTTTCCATCAATAAAACATTAGCCTCATTCATGTCTTTGAGCTTTTTGCTCTCTGTATCTGCCTTTTCTCTTTGATGATGTGTATTATAAATTAACCTTCATTGCGAAACATTCCTTGGCCTGGTCCCTAACTTTAAAAATTTCTCCATTTCCCCTAAAGATGGTTTGTCTGATTTCTTGCAATCATGTTGGCAACAAGCCTGTATGCTTTGCTTGCCCAACTATTATTTGCATAGGATTTCTTGTATGAATCAGATCTATCTTTGCTGAAATCAATTTGCTTCTTGAACCTACATTCCCTTAAAAGATGACCTACTTTGTTGCAAAGATAACACCTAGGAATTGACTTATTGGTCCTCTTTTGACTATAGTAGGAGGTTTGGGGTTTAGAGTCTCTATCTTTGGCAATTTGCAAAGCAAAATTCCTAAATTCCTCTCTGTCTCGATCTCTTCGTGTTTCTTTAAGCTGCCATTTTAATTCCTGTATTGTCCTGTCTTTCTCAGAGTCCAGCTCATGTTTAATTTGATTTTCTTTCTGCCTAGACTCATGAATATAAGTGGCATGTTTTCTGATCTCTTCTAATGACAATTCCTCCCACTGTGGACAGCTCTGCCTAAAGTAAACCTGTATGGGTACACTTGTTCCCTTAATAAATTGCCTCTTGATTTGAGGTAAAGCCTTATCAGCCTGATCCCTGTTAAAACCAAGTAGATTCTCTGAGTTTTCCATTAATCTATCCAAAAATAAACTTGGATGTTCTTCCTCAGATTGCCTCATCTTTTCAAATCTACTCCAGCCGTTGGGGTGCTTAGCGTGGATTTTAATTGCCTCTAAAAGATCAGATCTACATTTGATCAGGTCCCTCATGTTGGCAGGAGAGCTCAAATCAATCCTTGAATGGTTCCTAAGCCAGTCCATCAAATTTGCATTTGATCTCCTTTCTTCTATGAATCTAGCCTTTTCAGGAGGTGTGAAAAATTCCACAAGGACAAATTCAACGTTCTGATATGATGGATTAAATAGGCTAAACATCCTCTTTAATTCTTTGGCTGCCTTATAAGGTGAAAGGAAGAACTTGGGGAACCTTCTCCTTAGCACCTCTGAATCCTGGGCTGTGAATGCCTTATAGGTCTTCATATTCACTGCCTCACCATCAGCCCTAAACTGAGTCTGATCTATTATGGGTAGCAAAGTCACAGTAGCTGGTGCCATTGCCCCTTCCTCAGTTTGAGTAGCAGTCCCAGTTTCCTTGTCATTTGCAGTCTCAGTCTGTGTACCAATAGTAACCATAACCTTCTTAGGAATCATTTTATCTTTAGGGAAGTACATGCCTTCAATAAGTTCCAGTTGCAATATGGTATGCTTGTCCAATTCCTGTCCTAACCAAATTTTATTGTTGGTCTCTATCATCATCCTTATCTGTTCTTTCATAAGGGAGATCACATCATCCTTGTCTGATTTTCCTTTACCAAATACTAGAGAGTAAACCTTTCTCATTGCCATAACTGTCTGTATTAAAGTAACCAAAGCCACAACCACCGCTGGCAGGTAGGACAGAAACTCTGCCAGGGATATGGTTAAGTATTTGTATGTGTCATAGATCTGAACTAGTTTCATTAGGTAATCTGGTATAATGCAAAACCAAAGCCTCATCACTCCCTGAGTGAATGAATACAGAAACATGGCCAAGGTACTCAAAACAAAGGCAACTCTCACAATCTCCATTATCTCTTTACTCTTTTCAACAGGTTCAAAGCCTGGCAATGCCAAAAACTGTTATAATAAAATGACCCCACTGATACTCCTCTACTAGATTTAAATGTAGATGAAGTATAGAGAGAGGATAGGATGACACCTCTCTCCTTTATAACAGTTGCCCAGGCAGGATCCTTTAGGTCACTGAATGATATCCCTTCAAGGACCCACCTGGGGTTAATTGATATTATTTAATGGGCTCTTTAGCTGGGTAACATTGGTATCTGACTGCAGGTCTCCCTTCTCAAAGAAGCTTGAATAATCACTTCAGGAAGGTACTTTAAAACTTTGGTTGTATTTAACAAAGGAGGATAATGGGATTGGATAGAAGTATTGGAGACCCTAATTTAAAATGATAGTAATGAATCTCTAAACTGCAGGCAAATGAAGGAATTAAGATGATAGTTTCTCTCTGGTATAGCCTGGCCAGAGCCACACCAGAGCAGGCAAACTGTTGTATAATCTTTCAGCTTCTTCTTCACTAGATGGTAGCCTAACCAGCTTAAAATATCCACCCCTTTCCACCCTTTTCTTCTTCTCCTGCCCACTTCCCAGGTCCCTCCCGGATCCCTGGGACACCTAGATAACTAAGATGATTGACTTCCTAATATCTAGGGGCAGTAGAATCAGAGATGGTGGTCTGATACAGGTTGTTGATGGTACAGGAACAAACAGGAGGAGCTTGCAGGGTTGAGTTTGCAAGTCTCAATCCCACAAAGACCAGGATCCACTGATCTCCAGTCTCAGGGACAGGGAAAGAACCAAGAACCTCTGCCAGGGCTACCAGGGAGGTTTTATACCACCACCACCCCGGCCAACTGCCCTCTCCTGTCCGCATGCATCTCTGGGAACATTCCAACATCCAACTGATCCTCCTGTCAATCACAGAGTGAACTCCTAGCTCCCAGAGATTCAATATAACATATATTGAATACCCCAGAGCAATTTTAGATCAATTTTTGCCTTATTCTATGCAGACACCAAGAAAGACAGTGAGTATGGAAATTGAATTTAGTCCTGTGTTACTAGAAAACTGAACTACCTGTACCTGCTATCCAGGTACCTCCAACAGTGACCTAAGTTCTGTCTAAAGATTGATGTGAAGAATTATCTCATAATTGTGAACCTAAGCAATTCATATGTATTATATGAAAAGTAGCCCCATTCTAATCAACTAGATGTCATTTCTATGTTCTTTTGATTATTTACAATTCCTTGGCAGGGTTTGTAAGACATTTCAGTCCACATCAATATCTATAAAAGATGCAGTAATGAATTACTCTATTTTTCCACTCTCCGTCTTTATGACTTCTCAGACCTAGACCATAATTCATTCGAATACCCCACCCACTCACCCAGCCATTAGAATGTGAGATTCTTGATAACAGGGACTGTCTCTTTTTTGTATTTATATCCCCAACAGTAAGCACAGTGCCTGGAAAATAGTTAAGTATTTAATAAATGTTTTATTTATCTACCTATCCATTCCTTCATACATTGGGCAAAAAATATCCTTGCCTACTTATATTTATATCCATAAGTTCAGAAATCTAGAGCTGAAAGGAGTCTCAAAGAACAGATAATGCAAAGCCCTACAGATGAAGAATCATGGGAGTCCAAGTCATACATCAGAAGTGCAAACCTGTGTCCTTGGTGTGACTCCATAGCCAGCCCAAGTTCTCTCTGTCATACCTCACTAATCTCAAGCATCAGGCAGAGCAGGCTTGAACTCAAGCATTCTGAGAACTTTGGCTCCTAGAAACAGTGTTGCCTGCTTGGTTTCCCCACTTTAAAAATCTCAGAAGGGTAGCCGACAGAGCAAGCAGCATAACAGCATTCTTTCTGGAACACTTTCATCTTTTAATGATTTTGCAGATTGTGTTCAGCTGATCTGAGCCTATTTTTAAAATCTGCAAGATGATGCTATGTGGAGAACTAAACATGGTGGCAACATTCCCCTCTGTTTTATTCATTGGTCTTCATCCTCCTAGAGAAAATGGTAGAACATAGCACTATTTAAAAAGAGAGATAAGAAGCTTATTGGGAAGTGTGTCATTTTGATCCTTCAGCTAAGAGAATTCATATATAGTCTGTGGAAATTATAATTAGTGAGTTATTTTCCAGAAAACATTAAGAGAGTTTATTCTCATAAAACCTTATTTGACTCTACAGAGATTTCTCCTCGCTTTCTTTATACCTATCAGTTGAGATGCTTCAACCAAGATAAATAGAGTTCAGAACCACCATAATTTCGGCTCATTTACTGGCAAGGCTTTTTAAAAAGAAGTCACTAAGTTTATTTGAATTTTTTAAACAAGAAGTTATTTAAAGATATCCTAAAAACAAACAACTTTATAGGTAACTTTTGCATCTGAAGAGGGGACAAGGACTTATTCCCCTATTGAAGATAGGAGTTCACCAGATCTTCTTTTCCCCTCTCTTCACATACTCTTTGCAATCTGGTACAGTAAAAGGAGTATTAGAAGGGGTGTCAAAAGACCTGAACTTGGACTCCCAGTTCCCAAACCTAGAGCCATGAAAGAAGCTCTGGCTTGGGAATTATAAACCTCAGTTTCCTGAGGTAGTTGTATTTTATGACTATTTTAGGCTCCTTCCAGTTAGACATTTGTGATCCTATGAATACCAGCATATTGCTATATCCTTATGCCACTGATCCTAGTCTCCTCACCTGTAAAATGGGGATATTCATGTTTACCTTACCTTACTGTACTACTTTCCTGTTTACCTTAATGCTTAGAACTGTTTTGAGAAAAATGCCTTGTAAAAAGCACCATGAACTGTAATTACTAGGCTGGGCAGATACTTGATACCTGTTCATAAACCATCTCATTTGAGAGAAGCCATAGACAAATATCTTGGGCATCTAAGTGGTACAGTGTATTGAATACTGGGCCTGGAGTCAGGAAGACCTGAGTTCAAATCCAATCCCCGACACTAGCTATGAGACCCTAGGCAAGTCTCTTAACCCTTTTTGCTTCATTTTCCTTGTCTGTAAATTGAGCTGAAGAAGAAAATAACAAACTACTCCAGGAATGTTGCCAAGAAAACCTCAAATAGGGTCATGAAGAGTTGGACACAACTGAAATAGCTGACCATAAACAAACATATGACAATCCAAGTTGAAACATCTGAAAAAACACAGAATCTTGAAGAGCTTCCAGTTTTAGATTTTATCAGGAAAGCCAGCTGTGCAGTGAGGTATCCATTGGCAATATTCCATTTCTGGTAGTATTGAGAACTATGTGCCTAGGCGTAAAGAGAGATACCAGAAGCAAATTAGAACAGTGAACATATTACCATCAGACTTATGGGTAAGAAAAGAATTTATGAATAAACAAGAGATAGAAAGCATCATAAGGTGTAAAATGGATAATTTTTAATACATTAAGTTGAAAAGTTTTGTACAAATAAAACTAATGTAGCCAAGATTAGAAGGAAAGCAGTAAGATGGAGAGGAAAAAAAATTTAGACAGTTTCTCAGAAAGAGGTCTCATATCAGAAATATATAGAGAACTTTGTCAAATATATCAGATTATGATCTATTCCCCAATTGATGAATGGTCAAAAGATATAAATAGATAGTTTTTGGATAAAGAAATCAGATTGATATATAACTATAAGAAAAAATGCTCTCATTATTGAGAGCAATATAGAGGAATCCAAATCAAAACAACGCTGAGATCTCATACCTATAAAATCAGCTAAGATGATGAAAAGTCAAAATGACAAATGTTGGAAGGCATATAGAAAAATGGGGACACAAATACTCTTGGTAAAACTATAAAAACCATTTTGAAGAACAATCTGGAACTATGCTTACTTATAAAACTGCATATACCTTTTGAACCCAGCAATACCACTATTATATTTATTTCCTAAGATGATCAAAGAAAATGGAAAAGAAACTATATGCTCTAAACTATTTATCCCACCTCTGTTTGTGGCAAGGAACTGGAAATTAAGGTATGCCCATCAATTGAGGAATGACTAAACAAGTTTTGGCATATGATTGTGATGAAATACTACTATGCTGTAAGAAATGGCCAGCAGGTTAATTCTGGAAAAACATGGAAAGACCTACATGAAATTATGAAGACTGAAACAAGCAGAACCAATAGAACATTGTATACAACAGAAATATTATTTGAAGAATGACTTGTGTATGTCTACTGTCAGAGAAAGAACTGATGAATAGAAATAAATTAGGCATAGTTTATATATACATATATCTTTTTGTCAAATGATGCCTTCTCTAAGGCAGGGAGGAGAGGGAAGGAGGGAGTTAGCTGGGTAGTTAAATGTAACAAACAAATACTTTTTTTAAAAGAAAGAATAGCTTTGATCATTAGTCCATATTAATGTGAGATTTTTGTTTTTTGCATTTTCTGTTGGCTAAATAAAAGCTGTATATTATGAAAAAAATGTATATAGTCTTAAGGATAATAGTCATTCATTTTAATTAAGTAATTATTTTTAATCAACTTTTGTGGGCAATAATAACTTTTGTGATTTTCTCCCAAAACATTTGTTATCCTTCCTTCTTTTAAATATCTTTAAAATAGATGGTGGACTTCTGGTCAAGATGGTGTTGTAAAAGGTTGTAGAGAAATCTAGCTTGCCTACATGTATAAAAGTAAAGATCTAAAAGGGTGCCAGATCAAATAATGATCAAGAAATCCAAAGAGAAACAATAGTAAGTTCTTTGATCCAGTCCAGGACTACATAAAAATAATAACCAGAACTAAATCTGTGTCCCAAAGAGATCAAAGAAGTACCACAATATTTATGACAGTTCTTTTTGTGGTGGTCAAATGGGAAACTTGAACAAATGTCTATAGGTTGGGGAATGACTTTACAAGTTGTAGTATGTGATTATAATGGAATACTGCTGTGCCATAAGAAATGACAAACAAGATGACAACAAAAAGGGGACAGTTAAGTGGCTCAGTGAATTGAGAGCCAGGCCTAGAAATGGGAAGTCTTGGCTTCAAATCTGACCTCAGACACTTCCTGGCTGTGTGACCCTGGGCAGGTCACTTAATTCCTATACAATTCAATAAATGCTTATTAGCGTCTACTTCTGTACCTACCTAGCTAAATGCTAACTTTAAGGCTGATAAAGCACTCTGCACGTATTTTGATCTTCACAATAACCTGTGAATTGATGCTATTATTCCCAATTTACAGACGAAGGAAATTAGAGAAGTTAAGCAATTTGCTAGTAATCCTCTGAGACATGATTTGAACTCAGGTCTATTTACCAAATCCAGGTCCAACACTCTAGCTATTATTGCCATCATACTGCCTAAAATAAAATCAGCTTTGGGAAGTTGGTTCTTATTCTTGGCCAATGAATTAAACTGGGAAAAGACTGTGGTAATATAGTCCTAGGGGAAGATAGTCTCGGGCCTGGGTATCTTATCTTCACATTGTCTGTATCCATTTTATATCGACTTGTATATGCCTATATACAACCTATATATATACAAGCTGTCCCCTCTACTATAAATACATGATAAGTGTAGGGGTTCTTTTACTAATTTTTTACCTAGTACAATGCCTGGCAATAAACTCATGCTTATTGTATGTTGTTGGTGAATTGACTGATGGGTCTGATGGTGTACTTGGTAGCTTACAGATGATGTATGGTGTCTTAAGGAAGGCTGAAAGGATTGATTAGATTTCTCATCTTTCCCTATCCTTTGCTTGATAGGAGATGTGACCTGTTTCCTGGATGGATTATCTAGGAACTGATTTCCTAGGAAATGGGTTGGACCAGAGAAGAATTTAGAACTTTTTAGAAGAATCATAACTGGGGCTTTTAAGATTATCTCATGAATTCAAGGATAATTGGATGATTGGTGTCTACCCCACAGGCTACTTTTGCCCAACTAAGGGGGAGGGGGTAAGAGTGATCCTGGTGGATTTAAATGACTATATTATGATATGAAGAACAATTAAGGGAAGGTATGTGAAGAAAGAAAGAAAGANATGATTGTCATTCCTCTTCTCACCCAGTCTCAAAAATCCTATATATTTTTCCTAATTTCTCCAAAAAACTTCATTTACTAAAATAGCTGAAATTATCCCTTCCCTTAATTCCACAGACATTTAAGCAGTATTTTTAAGCCAGTACTATGTGCCAAACATTATTATACCATGTCCTGGGGATACAAATACAAAGGGGAGACAGTCCTTTTCTTTAGGAATTTACAGAAATATACATTACCACATAACTTGATACTATCATATATTATCTAGTTGCTTCATGTATGTATATTTTGTTAGCCCAACAAGATTAAATCTTTTTAAATGTTTACTCCAATGTTCTAGAGATCAAAGATCATTTCACATCTTCCTTTGCATCTCCTCACCATAACACCACACAAACACACACACACACACACGCACGCACGCACGCACGCACACACAAACACACACACACTATATCATCTGATACAATGCTAGTAAATGCCAAATCGAAACCTAGCACTTTTCATACTTGGGATGAGTTTCACAGGATGTGGTCATGATAAGAAACATCAACTTTGCCTGTAGATGAATTTTTTAAAATTCATTTGAAGGGGAAAGCCTATAAGAGAATGGGACAAAACATTCTTAAGGAAAAGAAGTTGTATAAGAAGTTCTTCTGGAGTAATTATTGATAACTCAACACTAAGCTCACTTGTTAAGACATTGTTCAGTCATTTCAGTGCTGTCTGACTCTTTAAGAATTTGGGATTTCTTAACAAAAATACTTATAGTAGTTCACCATCTCTTTCTCAACCTCATTTTACAGGTGAGGAAAGTGAGGCAAACAGAGTTAAGTGACTTGGCCAGGACCACACAGCTAGAAAGTTTTGGAGGCCAGATTTGGATCATGGTTCTCCTGACTCTAGTCTAGACTCAGCATTCTATCCACTGTGACTCCTAGCTGTCCTATTTCTTGGCTACTAGAACAACCTTAAAAAGTTGGCATCTTGACCAAAGATGTAGTTTGCTGTCCCTACTATAATTCTAATAAAAACTGTTATGATGATAATAACAGATAGTTTGGAGAAGCAGATAAATGTGTCAGGGCCAAATAGAGCTTTAAGTCAAGAGCCAGAGATTGACAGGCTTCAGTGAGGAAAGGAGGGGGCTAAACACTCCTGGATCTCAAACCCCTCCCCCTCTAACTGCTTCTGCTTCAGTTGGTAATGAAGACAGGAATAAGATTCTTCTGGTAAGTTTCAGTTATGGCTGAAACCCCAATTGATGTTCCTTTTCTTAAATTTATATTCCTCACAGGTCAGTATGATGAGTATATAGAAATTAGTTATCTAACAGTTGAGGACAGAGGAGATCTTCTTAAACTGGCAGCCAACAGGATTCAAACTAAATGTACAGACTGAGTTGTGAGTATCTTCCCAAATAATTATCAGGCACAGATTTGAAGGTAAAGGTTATATTAAGTAATAACAAAGAAAACTAGAAAGAGTAAATGAGAGTTTTAGGATAATGAGAGGAAACCCTGAACTGCTAAGTAGATGCTGCCCTTCCCCCCTCTCCACAAGAGGGGATGAAGCACTTAACTGAAACTGACTCTCTTGCTATTGATAAATATCTTTCTCTCTAATCACTAAGTAATTATATAATTATATTAATGAAGAATAGTAATAACAAACAGGCTAACCCTATGAGTAGAAACCACTGGCTTATGCTACAATGGCCACCTCGGGTGAACCCTCAAGTCCCGAGTAGCAAGCAGAGTGTCTGCTCACATCCACTCCCACAAATTAGCTGTCTCCAACCCTTCTCAACTGCCCCTTCACCCAAAGTTCTCCAGGGGGGTCCCCTGGAATTCTGGGTGAGGCTATCCCTGTACCTTTGCAGGGATTCCATGCTTTGCATCTTCACACAACAAGACAAAAAGATACAAACTGGGCAATTTTGTTACTTTTTTGTTTAATACATTAAAAAAACAGAAGTTTGCAGTTTCAAAAATATTATAATTGAGTAATTTGTAGAAAAGAATAAGAGAATAAGAAATAATGTCTGTTAAGCCCCATGAGTATTGAAGGGATGTTGGAACAGAAGAATGAATGGATGAGCGGATGAATGGATAAATGAATAATCATGCATGCATGCATGAATAGCACTGGGCTATGTGAACTTATACTCACTAATCTCACCTCTGGCTTTCAAATAAGAGAAAATGAGAGGTCACAATGGGTAAAGGTTCCCGCCTCATTGTTTCTATTCACAAGCAGAAGTATTTTGTGATGGACAGAGCAAAATCCAGGGACCAAAAAAAAAAAAAAAATGCTCTTGCAAATGCTAGGGTGTATATGAGCAACGCCTGATGCCACCTTGTGTGAACTATGGGAAACTGCAATAAAAGCTGCAAAGGAAACATCAGACATTCTAGGACTGACTCAATGAGGAGTTTCAGGAGGCAACTGCACTTAGTCCCTTCTTAGTCAATTGCTGTAATGAGATTCTACAAAACAGGAAGCAGAAGTTCATTGGAGTGTCATTAAAGCACAAGAACTCTGTGGTCAGTTTATTCTTTGTATGAACTGGTGCTTGCAAGGGAAGTTGATGTGTCAGGTAGATTTTTCCAAATTTTCCGTATAAGGAGTTACAAATCAAGAGTAAGCAAACTTCCTGACATAAATCCACACTTTTTATGCCATAAAAACTTCTGACACAAATAGTAACATGTGATAATAGTCAGAAGAACAACGCCTTATATTTATATTATACTTTAAAGCCAGCAAAGTACTTTATGTGTATTTTTTAATTTGGTCCTTATGAAAGTCCCATCAAAGAAGTCTATCATTAGGCCCAATTTAAAGATGAGGAAATTGAGGCTCAAAGAAGTTGTGGCCTATCCCAGGTCACACCAGAAATAATTTTTTTAAAGGTAGAATTTGAAATCTGTCTCAACTCTTATGACCCAAATCCAGTGAAGAACTAAAGTTTCCCCCTCCAATATAACAATTCCAGTTTTGATTTGCTTAAGGAGTTACCCTGGGGCAGAGAAGACCTCTCAGTGCCCTTTAGATTCAGCTAGTACTTTTAAAGAATCTCTCGGTGTTTAGCATTTTGCTAGGGATTAAGGAATCTACCAGAGTATCTAACCATTATCTGGAAGTTACACTGACACTGGTTTAAGCTTCATTTATTGGTTGCTGGCTTAGAAGGAATAGTCAAAGAAATGAGATGATATGAAGTAGATAAGAGGTCAAGAGAAGGATTTTATTTTTTATTTTATTTTTGCAATCAGCAAAAATCTGCCTTCTCATCCTCCCAAGATTAAGGGCAGGCAATGGATTAGTACTAAAGAAAAACAAATCCCATTACAAACATTCCATATCAATCAAAACAAATTTCCACATTGGCCATGTCTTAGAAAGTAATTTGTCACTTTCTAAATTGAGTCCTTCACCTCTATCAGTGGTTAACACATCTCATCCTCTGGAATCTGGTTGGTCATTATGCTGTTACTAATTCTTTCAAAGTTGTCTTAACCACATTTCTATCATTATATATTGTTCTCCAGGTTCTGTTCATTTCACCTAGTATCAGAGGTTTGTGGGTAGAAGAACCTGGAAGAAATGGCAAATGGGAGAATGAGATATGAAGGTAATTGTACACATCATACTGAGGTGGAGGAGAGGTTGAGAAAGGTAACATTCAGAGATGATTTGTAGAGAATCAAGACTAAAGATCTGAAGGAGACCTACATGGTGCTGACAAAGTAAGGAGGGGGATGTTAAATATTCCTTTACTTCTCCTTATTTCCATTGCTCCAATCCAGAGAAAGTAAATCTCGCTGGAATTAGTTAATTCCAGCGTGCCTGTGACCTATATTTCCTTTAAATGTTTGCCTTGGGAATGATGAACTACTGGATTTCTATATGAACTGGAAACACCTCCATGAACTGATACGGAATGAAATGAGAAGAACCAAGAACAGAACAGAAACTGAAACATTGTGGGATGATCAAATGTAATCGCCTTTGCTACTAATAGCAATGCAATGATCAAAGACAGTCCTGAGGAATTTATGAGAAAGAACGATATTCCACATTGAGAGAAAGAACTGTGGGAGTAGAAATAGGGAAATAGGAGGGAAAGGAGAGATGGGTGGAAGGAGAATTAGGGAGAGGGTAAAGAAGGGATCAGTCCTAGGCAAAAGATATTCTAACTAAGAAAGTTCAAAAACATTTATAACTTTTGATATGACAAAGAAGGGAAATCCAAGGGAGTGCCCATAAACTAGAAAGCATATGAATAAATTATGGCATATAAATGTGATAGAATATGATTGTCTTACAAGAAAAGATGAAGGGGTATGGTTTCAGAGAAAATTGGGAAGACTTGTATGACCTGATACTAGGCGAAGTGAACAGAACCAGAAGAACAATTTATACCATGATAGCAATATAGTAAAAGCAAACAACTTTGAAAAAATTAGGAACTTTTTTCCCTAAAACCACAGCTTTGTCATCCTTCGATTTTCTCACCAGCTTAAGGTTACTATGTTACCTGCCCAAGCTTTCATTTTGTCTGTATCTTTTAAAAATATATGTTAGGATATGATAGCTGACTTAAAGAACTTTGGAGAATTAAATAAAAAAACAAATTGAAAACAATTAGCAACTTCAGTAAATTTTCAGGATATAAAATAAATGAATGTAAATAAATAGCACATCAATATTTAATAGAATCCAACCAGGAAATATAGAAAGAGGAATTATATTTAAAATAACTACAGAAAGTACAAAGTTCTTGGGAGTCTGCCAAGAGATACCTAAGAACTATATGAAAAAAAACTAGAACACTCTGTACACAAAAAGATCTAAACAGGAGATATAAATACTAAATGTTATGAATGGGTCAGGGTAGTATAATAAAAATTACTTGTAAAAAACATTATAATACTACTCAAGTATATCCATACCAATCAAGGTATCCCAAGATTACTTACAGAGCTAGAAAAATAACAATGTTCACCTGAGAGAATAAAAAGTTGAAAAAATAAAAAAATTCATCTGGAATAAATTTGTTCTAAGATTTCTCAGTTAATAAAATATTATGGTAAAGAATATTAAGGGAACCAATAAAAAAATATGAGGGAGGGGGCAGCTGGGTTGCTCAGTGGATTGAGAGTCAGACCTAGAGACGGGAGGTCCTAGGTTCAAAGCTGGCCTCAGACACTTCCCAGCTGTGTGACCCTGGGCAAGTCACTTGACCCCCATTGCCCACCCTTACCACTCTTCCATCTATGAAGCAATACACAGAAGTTAAGGGTTAAAAAAAAAATATGAGGGAAGGTGGTCTATCAGTATCAGATGATGAAAACAATACGGTACTGGCTAAAAAATAGAATAGTAGGTTTAGATTAGATATACAATACACAGTATTAAATGGCTATAGTAATCTAGAGTTTAATAAACCCAAAGATCCAAGATTTTGGGACAAAAACTCACTATTTGGCAAAAACTGCTGAGGAAACTGGAGAGTAGTTTGGCAGAAACCAAGTATAGACCAACATCTCATACCTACAAGTCTGAATATATTCAATGTAAGTGAATTTATTAATGAGCAACTCAAGAAAATCTAACTTGCCAGTGGATTCCCACCCCAATCTGAAAAGATGCCAAAGAATAGGAGACAAAATCAGGAGCTAAGAAAGGGAGGAAAAAGAGCAAGACTTCTGTAACACAAGCCAACATATACCTATTGTAATGTCATCACTTAGTCCCTCCTGGGACATATTTAGTTGGAAAAATAGTCACACAGGAATTGGATTCAGAGACCTCAACTCCTCTGCATCACAGGAAGGGGAGTAGTCTAAGGACACCAACAGAACAAGAAAACACCAACACATTCTGCCATGTGGCCAAGCCACTGCAGGCCAAATGATGACTGCCTAGAGAAAGGCAGCTAGAATTTGTTGACTTTATCACCCAAGAGGGTTTTTGTTTACAGATAAACAAGGAGCAGGTCTCCATCTACCTCCAAGAAAAGAGATACCCTGAGGTCTGGGAGTCAATTACTTTAACTTAAAAGCTAACTGACTTAAGAAAAGTTACATATGAAAATTACAGTTCAATGCTAATTTTCAAAGCTCTGAATACCAAAATAAAATCAAAATAGGTATATGATTTAGACATAAAGGGTGATATCATAAGCAAATTAGGGGAGCAAGGAAAATTTCATCTGCATTATCTATCGATGACTAAGAGAAGTGTTTAAGACCAAACAAGAGATAAAGATCAATCTCATAAAACCTTTTAGTTTATTAAGAAGTTAAAATTGAATTCCTGAAGTTAGTGCCAAGAAAAGAAAAAATGCAAGGCTGGAGCCCCATCCTCCTCCAAAAAGAGATGGGATTCTTTGTTGAGTTGACTCTGCTGCTCTGAAAATACAAAAGGAAAGAAATGGTCACAGTTCAAATAGCATTAACAAGAAGTCCATACTGCCTCTATCCCTAATTTCAGGGAGAGGTTGGCCAACAGGGATTCTGTTTTGAGGGATAGTCTTGGACCTTAGAACATTTAAAGCACAAGATTCTATTAAGTGAGAAATCTAATGCTGCCACTAAAATACTTGTATTTGAACTGGCCTGGCTATGTCTCTTACTTCAGCTACAGGAAACAAACAGAGTCTACTTTCAGGTTTCGTGAAATCCATCCACCTGTTGGAGGTTTATTATTTATGTGACTTTTTTTTAAACCCTTACCTTCTGTCTTATAATCAATACTAAGTATTGGTTCCAAGGCAGAAGAGTAGTAAGGGCTAGACAATGGGGGTTAAGTGACTTGCCCAGGTCACACAGCAAGGAAGTGTCTGAACCCAGGAACTCCAGTCTCCAGGCCTGACTCTCTATTCCATTGAGCCATTTAGTTTTATTTAGGATTATTTTGCTTTATATGATATATATGTTGTATAAATTAATTTCTTTTTATGGAAAACAAATAATCCTATTTAAAATAAAACTTTTTGGAGAATCCTTTTGTAAAGGGAGTAATTCTTTTGTGAAATGAACCCATCTTAGTAAATCAAGATGTGTGTTGTCATTTTTAAGATTTTCATGGATCATTTGACAGTATCCTAGATTTAGAATTGAAAGGGGCCTCAGAGGTCATCTAATCTAACCTCCTAATTTGATAGATGAGGAATCTAAAGGCCAAAGATAGAAAATGACTTTGCCACATGCACATCATGTCTTATCTTTCCAATGAACATGCCATGAGACTAGTCAAACTCTTTTCATCTTTGTTCCTCCATTCCTTCATGAGCCTGAGGAGGAAGAAGCATTATACAAATCTAATGTATGCATCATGAAATTTGAGCTATAAGGAACATTTTTACACACGTAAAAACTGAGATCCGGAAACATCAACTTGCTCAAAGGATCACAGAAGGTAAGGAGCAGAGCTGCAATTTAGACTCGTCTCCAGATTCCAATCCACCGCTAGGTCTGTGGCACCACATTCATGTGTTTTTTGTTGTTGTTATTATTACTCTTAAGGAAATAGGAAAAGAGTGATTGGAAACTTGCTTCAATTTTTAAAAATATATAATAGCTAATGTTTATATATCAATTTAAGGTTTTCAAAACACATTGTATCTAGGCACATATATACGTATATATATTCATATAAGATAGGTTTAGGAGCATATATACGCCCATAATTAAAAGTATTATTAACCCTACTTTACAATGGAAAAAACTGAGGCTCAGATTGTTGAAAGGACTTGCCCATCACCACATATCTAATAAATGTCAAAGGCAGAATAATTCCTACCCAGGTCTCCGACTCTTGGTCTACAGTTCTTCTGTTCTATCATGTGAAAGTACAGTGTCATCCCTAAATTATAGCTTTCTGAGGTAGGTGTGGCACTGTTTAGGGCCAAATGATTACTTACGAAGACAAGGCACATTCAGGGTGCGTGCTGTAGTCCAGACACTGTAAGAGCTTCACAGGTCTGTAAGGAGAAACAATTCCGACTTTATTTCAAGTTACTTTTTCACAATGATCCAAGACAGCTCTGAAGAACTCCTGATGAAAAATGCTATCTACCTCCAGAGACAACTGAAGAACTAACTCTAAGTTGAAAATGTAGCATTATTTTCTCACTTTCTTCATTTTTTCTTTTTTTTTTTTTTGCAATAAGGCTAATACCAATATATGTTTTGCACAATTTCATATGTATACAGTGGTGCCTTGATACATGAGCAATTTGAGATACGAGTGGTCCGGATCAGGATTTTTTGCTTCAAGAAAGGATATTTGAATCACGAGCTTCAGCCCCTGGGAGGAGCCCACCTGGATGAGGTAATCAGTACAAGGGAGATTAAGGAAATGTTGAGGATTTGACACAAAAGCAAAATGAGTGAGAAACTTGACCATGGAACAACTTAAAGGAATTGATATCTTGCTTGCCTTCTCAATGGTCCATGGAGTGGGGGGAGAAAGATAATTTGAAACTCAAAAATTTTAAAGGTGAATGTTTTAAATAAATAAGATTAAAAAAAAAAAAGAAATCAAATTTCTATTTCTACCTTAAATGTAAGCTTCTGCTGGCTAGAGCAGATCCTTTTCTTTCCCAGAAGTTAAAGACTTTTCTGCTGACCCACAGCTTCTCACAGCTGACCACCTGGGGGCCTCAGAGAATCGCAGAACCTCAGAGTTGGACCTACGTCTTGGAGATCACTGAGACTTAACTCTCTGCCTGAAGCATGAATTTTGCCTAGTCATGTACCAGCTTTTGCCTGAATACTTCCAGGCACTTAGAGGCTCACCATTTGACCATTAACTCTTCAGACTCCTCCTCCCATTTGAAAGACCCCAGTAACTTCTACCACTGTTTGGGTGTGTGCGGGAGGCAGCTCTACAGTATGTACTAGCCCTTGGAAATCAGCAAACCTTACAATTGGGCTTCCAATTATAGCTTTGTTGATTGTCTCAATGTAAGAAAGTGATGGGGAAATTTTCGAAAATGCAAATTAAACTTTGAAATGTATCTTTCATACATTTGGGGAAGAAGCAACCAGTCAAACATTTACCAGCACATTCATATCCTTCTTTCCTCTGAAAACTTCTCAAATGTTTATGGGTAACTATCATATATATATATATATACTTGAAGGCAGGGGTAGAAGAGCTCTCAGAGCCTTAGCAGTATAGGATGTGGAATATTTTATTTTGGTTTATTTTTTTAAGGACTGACTTATTTATTTTGGTCTATCAAGTTAAGGAAAAAATAACTTATTCTTAAAATGAACATATTTCTCACTTATCACTGCTTTTTTTTTCATTACTAAAACTTTAGAAGGAAATAATAACAGTTGGAATTTCTTTTTTTAAAAAACTAAATATCTGCAACAAGACTAGAGATCAGATCTTCCTCAGCATTTTATCAGCTACTCTACTTCTATTGGTCAACAGTCAGGATAGGTCTACCCCATAATTGTCCCAAAGAGTCATTTAACTTCCAAAGATTTGGTAGTTTTAAAGAGCTCTGGAATTTAAATCAGATGCTTACATTTGAATTGTGGCTATGCTAATTGCCCTATTCTGGGCAAGTTACTTCCTTTTTCTGAACCCTGAAGGCATTGGACTAGATCAAGGGATCTTAAAACTTTTTGGTCATGGGTCCCTTTGGTAGTCTAATGAAATCTATGGACCCTTCTCAGAATAGTTTTTAAATACATATAATAAAATACATGGGGTTACAAAGGAATTATGTTGAAATACAATTATTTAAAAAATGTTTTAAAGGTCACAGACCCAAAGTTACAAATCCCCAGATTAAATGGTCTATAAGGTCTCTTGAATTTAAATGCCATGATCCATTTTTATTATGGAGAACCTACTGTGTACTGTACTCTGTTGTGGGAATACAAAGAAAGATCCTGTAAAACATTTTTGATTATATCAAGGAATTCCTTTATCTGACAAACATTAAATTGTTAAATGCAAAACTAATTGAAATTGTTTATAAAAGGAGAAAAGGCTGGCTTAGATTACTCAAGAGAAGACTTCATGGCAATAAAATAATAAAAGGCTGTGAGATATTATTTATTACCAGTTTTTTTCAGTCATCTTACTCTTCATGACCCCATTTGGGATTTTCTTTGCAAAGATATTGGAATAGCCTGCCATTTCCTTCTCTACCTCATTTTACAGATGAGGAAACTGAGGCAAACAAGATTAAATGATTTGCCCAGACTCACAGCTAGTAAGTGTCTGAGGCTGGATTTGAACTCAGGTCTTCCTGACTCCAGGTTTGGTACTCTATCCACTGCACCACCAACCTGCCCTCCATCACCATTTTACACTTAAGGAAATCAAGAAGAAAAGTGACTTGCTTGGGATCACAAAGCTATTAAGTGTTTGAGGAAGGATTCAAACTCAAAGCTTCCTAACTCTAGGTCTGATATGTTGCCTCTCATTCTATTCCATCAACATAGTATTTTGATTCCTGTTTCCTTTCTTATTAATGATGTAATGATGGTATCGGGTAGATATCTAGCCCTGGAAACAAAGACAATGTTGAGGAGAAGGGGCATGGAATAAGATAGGGAGGGAGAATACTGGGGTAGGAGAGAGAGAGGGGCCCTGATAGATATATCCCCTTCAGTAGCAAAAGTTCTTGGATATGGAATACTGTCTTCCACATCCAGTAACAAACCATTAGGCAACATTACCTTAATAATTAGCCAATATATTCTTGAGCAGGATAAGAACATCCCAGTAAGTATTGTGATAATAAGATTAAATCTCCCTTGGCCATTCTCAAATCTAATCACCAAAAGTGTAAACAGCTCCACTTAACTCACAAGTTAGGAGGTCTGTGACCCATGTGTGCTAGAGTGAGTGATAAATCAGAAGTTACTGACTCCCTCCTGGGTAGTCCTAAGAAAAGCATCTATTGTAATTGGACATGTAATCTAGAAGGAAGGCACAGGAAGTGACGAAAAAGAGGCCCCTTTAAAAGAGAGTTCAGTGAGTTCAGCTCCTCTCTTTTTGTTCCGTGTCTTGGATCTGAAGGAGCTCTTCTTGTTCATGACTTAGACCTGGAGGGGTGCTGGCTGAGACCTTGGACTTGGTGAGACTATTCTTAAATCTTTCCCTTAGAATTACACGTGGTGAGTATAAAGACTAAATCTTCTTTGACTTCTCTAAAGGAACTGCTCTTTAAAAAGAGATTCTGAGACTGAAGCTTTTGCTTCATTCATCCTGGGTCATTGGGCCTCGAGCCTCAGCCTGAGAACTAGTTAGATCTGCTTGGGCTAACCCAGGGACTCGAGTGAATTATTTAGTGTGTCAGATTAATTATCTTACCTTATCCTCTTTCTAATTTTCTTACTTTCTCTCTCTCTTTTAATTTGTAAATAAACTTCCATAAAAGTCATTTTGACTTGAGGTGATTCTTTAATTGGGGATTGATAATTATTCAATTCCCTGGTGACCAAAACTTTTAATATTCACCCAACCAAAACTCCTTTTTACCCCTTACAGTATCCACCAAACAGATTCTGTTTACCTGTAATCATTAATGCATTCATATTTAAACTCCATTTCTTCCAGTCTCTTTTCCAGTATTTTCATGCTGCCTTCCCCACAGGATTCTCTGTAAAATAAAATTTCTGTTGTTAAGGACCTTTTTCTGACTGTTGAACCAACTTGGTTATATAGCTATCTTGGGATAATTCATTACCACAAACTGTATGACCAGTAGTGACCCCACTTTGATAGAAAGCTGGCATTACCAGTTTTGGTCACATCTCTGCATTTGGTAGTCTGGTAAAATCTATGGGCTTTTCTCATAATAATGTTTTTTAAAATATACAATGAAATACACCTAGAATTGCAAAGAAATTAATGATGTAGAAGTGTAATTATCAAAAAATATATATTAGGGGCAGCTGGGTAGCTCAGTGGAATGAGAGTCGGGCCTAGAGACGGGAGGTCTTAGGTTCAAATCCGGCCTCAGTCACTTCCCAGCTGTGTGACCCTGGGCAAGTCACTTGACCCCCATTGCCCACCCTTACCAATCTTCCATCTATGAGACAATACACCGAAGTACAAGGGTT
>NC_058135.1:203548408-203605908 GCF_016433145.1 Gracilinanus agilis
ATATATATATATATATATATATATATATATATATTGAAGATCAGAATCTCAAAGTTGCCACTAGTATTTCCTTTGTGCCACAGCAGCTATGATGATTAAAAATTCTGAGCCTGAAATTGAAACTATGCTGAAAGAGCTTTAAAAGAATGCCTGCCCTTTGATTCAGCCATACTACTGCTGGGTTTGTACACCAAAAAGATAATAAGGAAAAAATATGTGCACAAAAATATTCATAGCCACACCATTTGTGGTGGCAAAAAATTAGAAAATGTGGGGGTGTCCATCAATTGGGGAATAGTTGAACAAATTGAGGTATCTGATGGTGATAGAATATTATTGTGCTGAAAGGAATGGTGAACTGGAGGAATTCCAGGTGAACGGGAACAACCTCCAGGAATTGACATAGAGTGAAAATAGCAGAACCAGGAGAACATTGTACACAGAGACTGACACACTGTGGCACAATTAAATGTAATGGACAGCAATACAAGGATACAGGACAATTCTGAGGAAATTATGAGAAAGGACACTCTCCACATCCAGAGAAAGAACTGTGGGAGCAGAAATGCAGAAGAAAAAACATATGATTGATCACATGGTTCTATGGGGACATGATTGTGGATGTTGACTTTAAATGATCACTCTATTGCAAATATTGATAATAAGGATATAGATTTTGAACAATGGTACATGTAAAACCCAGTGGAATTGCTCATCAACTCCATAAATGGGGAAGGGAGAATGGGAGGGAAAGAACATGAATCATTTAACCATGGAAACCAAAATACTAAATTACTTAATTAAATTAATGTTCTAAATTAATTACTTAAATAAAATTAATTAATTAAATGAAGAGAAAATTTTTGGGACAATTCTGATCCTGAGTTCCAGGTAAGAAAATCAATATATCTCTCAGGCTAGGAATTTCTGTGTTTAAAGACAAAGAAATTCAGACTCATGTGTCATAGAATACAATTTTGGAAGCTCGTTATTCAGCCCTCCCCAAGACATTTCTAATTGGTGAATAGCTAATAATAAGGAGGAACAATGTTATATAGTCCCTCCCTGGCTTGATGATGAATATGGAAAATCGCATGCCCAATCCTAGGATTCCAATGTTTTAGAAGGAGAAATCATATCCTACTCAGTTGAGCGATATTGTCAATTCATTCCAACGCAGGACTCAATACTCTGTCTGTCCTGCTGCCCGCAGACACATCAGCCCAAGCTGGTTCTTATTTACCATGAGGGATTAGGTCCCACAATCTCAATTTCAAATGCCTTAAGATAGAAGATGCTCTAGTGTAGGGAGAATGTGACAAACATTCCCTGAGTTAAGAACAAATGAATGAGGAAAGAGGTTTGAAGGATAGATCTGATCCTCAATTTAAAGCAAGAAATTAGAGATCTGTAATGCATGGTAGTTGCTCAGGGAACTTTTATTTTTCCTGTGGATATGACTAATTTATATGATGTGTCCCAGTGTATCACTGGAGGGAGCTAAGACTAACCAGAGTTCTAGCAGGTCCTGGGGAGCTATGATGTCACCCCTCTCATGATAGGGAATTTTGGAAGGCCAGATTGAGGCAGAGTCACTGATTTAGTAGAGAATGATCAGCCCCTGGAGCTCCTTCCCACTCCATAGAGATTGTGAGCTTTGAGAGTTCATAAATGTTTCTCCTCATAGCCCCTAACATAGTATTCTATATTTGGGAAGAACTTTTTAAAAACAGATTCTTAAGAAGGGTAGCAATATTGTAACACTCACCCCACCCCTAAATGAAAATTCTGAATGATTTCTGATTCTAAATCCAGTACTCTTTCTTCTATAACATGCTATCTCTACCACTGATTTGGCCAACTCTATATTCAAGGTATCACCACTATCAAGAATATTTATTTAGGGGCAGGTGGGTGGCTCAGTGGATTGAGAGCCAGGCCTAGAGATGGAGGGGTACTAGGTTCAAGTCTGGCCTCGGACACTTCCCAGCTGTGTGATCCTGAGCAAGTCACTTAACCCCCATTGCATAGCCCTTACCGCTCTACTGGCTTGGAATCAATACACAGTAGTGATTCTAAGACAAAAGGTAAGGGTTTTTTAAAAATGCCTTTTGAAGGCTTTTTAAAGCAATGGCAAAACTTCAATAGAGCAAAAGAGACTTTTCTACAGCTACCAAAATTTGAAGTAAGCAATGGAAAAGTCAGAAGGGAATCAGAGACAAAACTCCTCGTTTTACAGATAGGGAAACTGAGGCCCAGGAAAGTTAAGTGACTTGCCCCAAGGTCACATAGCTAATTAGCATTAGAGTTAATATTTGAACCTAGACATTCTAACAACTCAAAGTCAGTGGTCTTTCTGTTATATCAAGAGGACTTCCCTAGCTGTCAGTTTCATTGTTATTATTGAGAGGTAATATTTAAACCATAGGCATTTTCCTTCTGATTCCCAAGTTATGTGTCTAATGTATGCTTCCTCCTGTTGGCCCCTAACTTTTCCTGTTAAGTACCCTTTGCACATTTTCTCCATTTACTTCTTTTGGCACTTCTCTTCCAAAAATATTCCCATTTTTCTCTTCCCCACTACCCCCAAAGAGAGAGGGGTGAGTCAGATGATAGGGGTAGGGTGAGGAAAAAAAAAAAAGAAAAGAAAAGAAAAAAAGCAATCATTGAGGTATCTTTTTTAGAACAGAAGGAAGATTAGGAGAAGAACTAAGATGACTAAGAAGAAAGAACAGAAGGAAAACTAAAAAGAAACACAGGTAACCTTTGTCAAGTCTGAAAGCTACCATTTGAGTTTATTATATACTTAACAAGAAAAGCAGACTACATACTGGAGATATGCAGTTTCTGTGTATAATTTCTTAATCAGTTCTACTGTGAATATGGAAATGCCCATTTTATTTGTAAGTTTGTTAAATTAAAAATAAAAATTGTTTAAAGTTCTCATTTTCATGCAAATCTCATGGTAAAGCTCTTTATGAGCCAAGGAACCTCAATTATAATAGCATGGTCATCTCTATTAATGGCTGAGTTTACATCTGGGGTAATTCATTTTAAAGTTTTTCTCCAATTTATATCCCCTTTCACCATCTTAGCTAGATATGAAGTGGCCACCTTAAGTGTGAAAACATTACCATTTGAACTCTTTTTGTTTGCAAGCCCAGGCAAGGGGAGGGATTTCCAGAACAGCTTTGGAAGATTGAGTATTAACTATCTGCTAAAAGCAGGGGTCGGCAACACATGGCTCTCGAGCCATATCTGGCTCTTTTGAGGGCCAGTTATGACTCTTTCTGTAGGAGCCATAAAGTCAATTTTTTTCAGGCACTGTTACAGGAGCCGCACTGTGAGCACTGTACTGCTCTCACGAAATTACACTTTAAAAAATATGGCGTTTGTGGCTCTCACAGCCAAAAAGGTTGCCGACCCTTGTGCTAAAGGTTTCTTGATTTCCAAGCATAGTGCTGGAGACTGGCAAGGAGTTGGTAGATCAATTTTCAAGGAGTTGGTAGATGCACTCAGAAGGGTGGGGCAGGGAACGAGTATAACAGAAAGTTGAGAGGGCCAAGAATATGGGGCAAAAACTAAGTGACCCATTCTTCCAGCTAATGTGGCTCCTACCACCCCTTTACCAGGAACTTCACATCTGCAACAACTACCACAGATTCTCCGTCAGAATCC
Source organism: Gracilinanus agilis (assembly GCF_016433145.1). Taxonomy (NCBI): domain Eukaryota; kingdom Metazoa; phylum Chordata; class Mammalia; order Didelphimorphia; family Didelphidae; genus Gracilinanus; species Gracilinanus agilis. The sequence goes on from NC_058135.1 coordinate 203,552,087, forward strand.
ATCTCACCTCAGGTCCCACCTAAACATTTTGAGGAAAATAACCTTCTCCTCCACCTACATGGTATAATAAGATTTAACTACCCTCTCTGGAGCAAACCTGAATTACTTTTCAAGCGATTAGCATCTCTTTTTACTTTTCAGTCTTGTCTTACTCTTCATGACCTCATCTGGGGTTTTCTCGGCAAAGATACTTAAGTGGTTTGCCATTTCCTTTTCCAGATAAGTAAACTGAGACAAATAGGGTTTGTTACTTGCCCAGGGTCACATATCTAGTAAATGGAGCCAAATTTGAACTCAGATCTTCCTAACTCTAGACCTAGGCACTCTATCTACTTTACCACCTAACTGCCCACCAAGAAATTCCCTAATACCCATTTCCTCACCATAACCAAGCCAGCACCCTCAAGAGCTAAGCCTCTCTCCTCTGACCCTGGCTTCAAAACAATCTCAATTGCATCCTAGTGTCAAGGGAGAACACTGCCAAACCTTCTTCCCACAACCTTTGAGGGAAGAAAGGGAGAGATTCTACAGGGACTATGACATCATATACTGTTGTAGACACACATCAGACTTTATGGGGAATAAGCTACCTCTTCCCTCACATAATTGTACCTGAGTGACAACTAAAATAACTTACCCAGGGTCACATAGATAGTAAATGGAAGAGTAAGATTCAAATTCAGCTTCTTAGATTCCATTTTAGGGCTCTTTTGAATATAATCACATTATCTTTATCTTGTGTTTTTCCAGAGAACTAAAGTCTTGACCTTTATTTGTCTAATAGTTGACTAGAAACCTGGGTGACCTGCCAATTTACATGGAGTAAACTTTCTTTAGGCAAATACTTTTAAATCGTCTATTTGCTGGCTAAATATTATTTTCTTACTAATTATTCACTTTGAGTAAATAAAGTCAACTTACACATGTGGTCGTCCAATTTCATGCATAACCCAGATTTCAAATCGGGTGACTTCGTCTTTTTGGAAGTTGGGGATCTCATGATCTGCAAAAAAACTAAATTTAAAAAAGAAAACCTTTAACTCTCAAAGCATCTTTTTCAGCTATCCACTCACATACTATTTTTCCAATTCTTAAGTTAAATTAATGTACTTAACTTTGGAAAAAATAGTATTCTCAAAGCATTCACCAGTTGATAAATGGTCAAAGGATATAATCAAGCAATTTTCAGATGAAGAAATCAAAGCTATCAATATGAAAAAAGTTTATATATGTGTATATATAATATATAAATATATATATATGTATATATCAACCAGCTCTTTTTGTGGTGGCAAAGAATTGGAAATTGATGAGATGTCCATCATTTGAAAAATGGCTGAACAAACTGTTTTATATGTTGGTGATGGAATACTATTGTGCTATAAGAAATGATAAACAGAATAATTTCAAAAAAAAAGTTAGAAGCATCTATATGAACTGATACAGAGCAAAATAAGCAGAACCAGGAGGACAATGTACACAGAAACAGTAATATTGTATAATGATCAACTGTGAAAACTTGGTTATTCTTAGCAATGTAAGGACAATTCTCAAAGATTTTAGGACAGGAAATGCTCTTCACCTCCAGAAAAAAGAACTGTTAAGTAGAATCAATATATTTATGGTTTTATTTTGGGGTTTTGTTTTTGTATGAGTTTGCTCTTACAAGAATGACTAATATTGAAGTATGTTTTCCATGATAATACATGAATAGCTCAGATCAAATTGCTTACTATCTCTGAATAGGGAGAGAAGGAGACAGTTTGGATCTTATAATTTTAGAAAATGTATGTTGAAAATTATTGTTACCTATAATTGGAAAAAGAAAATATCTTTGAATTAAAATAAAAAGTATTCTATTCCATGTACTCTTTTTTATTTTTAAACCCTTGCCATCTGTTTTAGAATCAATACTAAGTGTAGGTCCCAAGGTCAAAGAATGGTAAGGTGGCAATTAGGATTAAGTGACTTACCCAGGGTCACACAAATAGGAAATGTCTGAAGCCATATTTGAACCCGGGACCTCCCATCTCTAAGTCTAACTGTATCCGCTGATCCAGCTGGCTGCTCCTCTATATATTCTTGATTGCAGAATAATTACCACAGTCTTAGTGAAAGTTTGAAGCTTATTATTTAAACCCAGCCACTTTGAACATGGTTTTAAAGGGATCTGCAAAAATCTCCTAATGTTGTTGAGCAATATTATTCTTAAGCATGTTTAAAAGATGAAGGAACATAAACTGCACAATACCTACAATCACAGAATCTTTTAATTAGAAGTGATATGAAAAGAAAAGTCTTATGAGAAATATCTCCTTATTGAGTTCATGTGATAGGTAACTATTGATGACATGTATCTATCTGGTGAATTGGGTCAGATTTGCAATGGTTGGTAATGGAGTCAGAGCAAAGAGGATGCTGCTTTCCTATCAAGGGGGAGGGATAGGAGTGAATAGAATTCTTCCCCTTCCCCCTCTTGAACAGTCAGAGCAGAAGGAAATAACAGTTAACTGAATCCCCTTTAAGTCAAGTAATGGAGACTGAAAGGGGCTTGACTAATCAAGGGCTAAAATGGTTGATAGATAGGAATTGATCCCACTGAGATTAGCAACTTTCACTGTTTAAAGATTATTCCCTAAACCCTGAGATAGATTAAAGGTTCAAGTTGTCTTCTCAATCAGCAGAACTGCTCTCTGGAGTTCTGTTCCAGTGCTTGCTTAGATGAAGTTTTTGCCTAGGTAATGTATATTGGTGGTAAGTATAGCCTAGTATAACCTCACACAGGCTCTCAAATTTAACTAGGAAAGGGATTTATTAACTTCAGGAAAACAGGGAGAGGGGAGGTGGATTTTAGGAATGAGGAGGAGGTAAGCTATCTAAAATCTCTAATAAACTTGTTGGCTTCACTTTCCCCAAAAGAAAGTGCTTTGAATAACAACTTTTATCTTGCTCACTAACTAACCTTACTCCTAATCTAATGTTACTAAATTTAAGATGGTGAAAGTAACTTTGATTGAAGATCTGTTTGAAGTAGAGATAAATTGAGATCCTATAAATGAGGTAATTTTCCCAGAGCTCACAGCCTGGTATAGTTGTAAAACAGCAAAGTAACACTTTGCTCCCTGAGGTCAGAGATGAGCTAACAAAAAGCAATGCTACACTTCTTCTCAGCCTCCCTTGAACCCCAAAAAGCAGTGTCCAAAGTGTCCTTGAAAGTTGGGTGTCTTGGTTTTTTATACCCAGGTTCTTAACTGCCCCAACTGCCCGCTCTCCTGGAGTTCTGGGGGGCACTGTGGAATTCTATGAGGCAGCTTTAACCCCACTTAAGATCATGGATGTTACATTATCACAACACAGATAATGGAGATAAAAACCTAGGTTTTATTAGGCTTAAACAAAGGTACAGAAGGATAGAAAAATAACCCCTAAATAGAGATTAGGTTTTTCTAACAAGTTTTTATAAGAAAAATTATGTCAGAGGCAGAGAACTAATTCCTTTACAAATTGTAAACTCATACACTCTTTTAGGTTATAAGTGGTTTTTTTAAGATTTCATAAACCCATGCTTTTTTCAATGTCATAAAAGTTGAACAAGTTTAGTTAAACAGAGTCATAAATTTATATATCCCCTGAGGAAAAACACCTAGTTACACAAATTCTATTAGCAAACTAAATCAGATTATAGATTAAACAATAAATTTGAATAATCTTACACTTACAAAACTATATAGCTATATTTTAAGGAAGTCACAATGGGTTAATTGAGAGGAAATGATTCACCTGTCAGTAAGACTTGGTATCAGGAGATTTCTTTCACAAATAAAATATTTTAGAGAAGTTTTAAAGATGCTATATTTCCTTCTCCCTCTCATTTGGTTCATTATCTCAGGCATATCAAAACTCTTTCCTTAACATAAATCAGGTGAAGGTTAATATTAACAGAAGACAGGCTTGCAGTTAACCAAAAGTTCTACGAAGAAAATTTTTAATTCCCATAACAGAAGGACACTTGAGGTTATCTAGTCCAAACTCCTGCCAGACAGATGTATTATTATTCCCTCTATGGTGAGCTAAGAATGGTTCTGACATTTTTTTTAAACCCTTACCTTCCATCTTGGAGTCAATACTGTGTATTGGCTCCAAGGCAGAAGATCAGTAAGGGCTGGGCAATGGGGGTTAAGTGACTTGCCCAGGGTCACACAGCTAGGAAGTGTCTGAGGCCAGATTTGAACTTAGGACCTCCCGTCTTTAGGTCTGGCTCTCAATCCACTGAGCCACCCAGTTGCCCCCTTTGACATTTTTAAGTAAAGTCTTACTACATTTTAAAATACTTGGATATCTCCAGGGATAGAAGACTGACTCACTATCACAAAAATTAGTCTATTCCATTTTTTTAAGTTGCTATAAAGTTTTATAAGCTTTATCCTCCTTTAAACTTAGCGAACATCTGTATCCTTGATAATTTCCACTTACTGATATCATATGGTTCTTCTAACTTCTGGAACTATGCAGAATATGTAATACAGTTTAAAACTTTATTAGCAGAGAACCTGGCATATAGTAGCCACTTAATAAATGCTTGTTGGATTAACTAGTTTATTTTACTTTTTAATGTTTTAAATGTTTCCAGTCCCTTTTCCACATAATAGTCTTTTGATTATTTTTAAATCATACTCATACTACCCCCTAAATTTTCTTATCCAGTCTTCCAGTTTCAGCAATTAATCTTTATAATTTTATATGCTCTAAATAAATTCTCCTGGGGACTTCCTCTAGTCATTAATACCTCTTAAAAAATGAACACCTACAAATCAGCAATACTTTCTAGATACAACCTACCCAATCCAAACTAGAATTGGTTCTATTATCTCCCTTGTACTGAACACTATACTCTGATTAAAGTGGTCTAAGTTCATAATTGCTTTCTTTTTAATTTTATACCACACTATGACTTGCATAAGTAATGTGTCCAAATTATACTTATATGGCTGGTTTCTGAAATCTAAATATATGATTTTATATTTGTGCCTAGGAAATTTACATCTTGTATGTTGGATGGTTTCATTCTATCAGAATTCTGGAGGGTTTAATAAAATAAGATGTTTATAGACAATCTCAAAACGGTGATTTTTAGCACTCTCCCCCACAATCACTGAAAAGAACTCTCCACCATTTTGTATTTTACTTTGTTTCATGGTTACCATGGCTATTCATCATCAAGAGGGTAATAGGAATGAACCTTTCCCTGCTCTGCAAGATTGGTTGCCAGGATTGTACGCAAACTCTTTACAGCTTGCTACAGCCTGCCAGCTTTCACATACCCCTGGCACAATCTTCAGGAAGGAAGGCCACCTCAGTATCTCAATGAAGAATTGGAATAGGATTTTTGTTGAAGGGACACTCCCATAACCTACACATAACACCAAGGTAGTTCAGGTGTGGCTAGTATCAGCTCTCTAATTTGTTGCCAAACCTACCATCAGGGCTTGTCAAATTCAACATTTCCAGAATCTGTGACTTCATATAGGTAGGTACTTCCTACAGCAGACCTGCCAGAGCTTGTACTCCACTGGCCCAGGCATAGAAAGAACCCATGATCACCACCACCGCCCCATGAGTCAATGGAAGACAGTAGAGGAGGTTGGCTGTGGTTTCTGATTCTGAATTGGTGACCTTCTTCTCTCATCCCCTTCCCATGTGCACCCCTACCAAACTCTGTAATACATTTCACCATAAAAAAAAATTCCACTGATGTAGATAGCATATTATCCACCAATCCCTGTTTCCAGAACTCTTATCAATCTGGAGCAGGAATCATTCACTGGTCATGTGCTATCTGGATTTGCAAAGGTTTACATTTGTGTTGCAAGGATTTGAATTAGTTTGCAAATAGTGGTTCACAGTTCCTCTTTTTTTTCTTTTCCATCAACTTTTTGATGCTACTTTGACATATTATGTAATTAGTTCTTTTCCACTTACCTCTTCACTGGATAGGCTCCAGATGGCTCTGAACCATTCAGCATAACATATATCACCCCTGAGCTATCATGTGCATACTGTGAAAGAAAACATATATGTTTTTAAATTAAATATTAGCAGCTGCTAAATAAAAGAAATCAGAATTTTTTGGAGTAAATGTGCTTTGGAGTGGAAAAGATTATGAACTCCTTGAGGACAAGGCTTATCGATTGCTTTTTTTGTATCTCCAGTACTTACCATGGTATCTAGCTCAAGGCAGATGCTTAATAAATACTTACTGACAGATGATGAAATAGAGGGAAGGCCACTTACAAAATAGAGTTGCTTGATGTGGCAATTAAAAGAACCAATTAGATTCTATCTCAAGAACACTGACTCCAGGAGTCATCATCCAGCACAGTGGCACTCCCAGGCATAATGTCCCCAGAGTACAGGGTGTAGACCCTGTAAAAGTTATGGCGCCAGACTCTGAGTAAAGGGCCAAATATTGGACTTTTCTCTTTCCTTAATTAAAAGTGGTTTTTCTGACTACTTTGGTAGTTCTGTGTTATTTCCAAGTTAACAAGTCTTTAACCTAATGCTCCAACCAGTTGGCAAAATAATTTTCAATATTGCACAGGTATGACCACCTCACTCCCATGCTCAAAAAACTTCAGTGGGTTCTTCACACTTCTAGAATAAAGCACTTCCAAATTCCTGCCTTGGCATTTAAGACCCAGCACAATCAGGCTCTAACCTTCCTTGCCAGTCTCATTCTAATTTCACCTTGAAAGCAGGGACTATGCCAGTTTTCATTCTGCACAAATCTTTAACTTGAATTTTTCTCATTTTTTCAGTATGGTCCAATTTCCTTTTGTTCTTCATAAAAGGTGCCAGTCTTGGGAGTTGACAGAATACATAACTGCTTTCCTGGTAGAATTTCAGGAGTGCTCTGATGACTACCACCCATTCTTGCCGATTGATAAAGTTTCCCATAAGCATATCATTTCTTCACTTTAAAGTTTCTAATCAAGTAAACTACAGCAGGAAAATATTTTAGGTATCTGTTGAGTTTTTTTATACTTTAATTCAAATGAGTTTCAAAGCCTTTCTTGAAAATACAACTTGAAAATATTCATAGCTGAGCTCTTTATGGTGGCAAGAAATTGGAAAATGAAGGGTGTCCATTGATTGAGGAATGGTTGAAAAAATTATGGTAAATGTTAATAATGGAATATTATTGTGCTGAAAGGAATAAAGAAGTGGAGGAATTCCATGTGAACTGGAATGACCTCCAGGAACTGATGCAGAGCGAAAGGAGCAGAACCAGGCAAACATTGTACACAGAGACTGATGCATTATGTCACAATGGAATGTAATGGACTTTTCTACCAGGAGCAACGCAATGACCCAGAACAATCTAGAAATGCATTACAAAAATATGATTGACCACGTAGTGCCATAGGGTTGTGATTAGGGTTTTGATGTTAAAGAATCACTCTACTGCAAATATGAATAACATGGAAATAGGTTTTGAACAATGATACATGTATAATCCAGTAGAACTGCTTGTCAGCTTTGAGAGGGGGAAGGAGAAAGCCAGGGGTGGGGGAGATCATGAATCATGTAACCATAGGAAAATATTCTAAATAAAAATTAAAAAAAAAAAAAGAAAGAAAACACAATTTGAAGGAAGCATCTTAGGGAAAATGAAAAAAAGAAAAAAACACTGACTCCATTTCATGTTGCCATATATCTTCTCCTCCATCTTGTTTTTCTGCAATTCATACATTGGAATCTAACTGTTGTTTCATAAATGAAGGAGGATGCAATTAATCAGCATCTCCCAATTTTCAGAGTTTGGAAAGCCCCTCATCTTTCCTCCAGTGAGAAATTAGAATACCTAATTTGATACTTGGATTGTACCTTGGTTAATTGCTCTTATAATTAATTGGATTTATTTTATTGTTTTTAATACATAAAAATCTGTCTCGTTCTGTATTCAAGATCTTTGGACAGACTGGGAAGTTCATCAGTCCATTGTTATACTCATTTTACTAATAAATCACATAGCTCAGATAGTTTCCTTGGTTATTATTAATTAACTATCATATAGTCTGAGGGGAAGATGCAAGTAATTCATTATCACACAACATTCATGCGTTATCTAACCCAACAGTTACTAAAACCAAACTCTTATACTCACCCCAAACTTAGAATTCTGGTAAGCATTTTATAGTGGCATCTAGAGCTGCCCTTACACAAAGGAGAGCCTGCTATACAATGTGATATTGTTTGTAGAGTTTTTCTCACAACCACAATTTTGCCAGTAAGCTCCTTTAAAACAAAAGGCTGTTTTTTCTGCCTTTGCATTCCCAGAGTTCATTACAGTTCAAAGCACATAGTATGTATTTAATAAGTGATTGTTAAACTGAATTGAACCACACTGTAAAGTAGGAATAAATGCTTGTTGAGAGATAGAAAATAGAAATATCCCTTATTTTATGAATAAAGAAACTGAGGCACAAAGATTAAATTTTTTTATCCAGATCAACAAAACTAGTTGGAGAAAGTGAGAAGTTCTTTTATTTTAAATATAGTGTCATTTCCCCTTTGCCATGTTTCATCAGGAATTTACTTATCCATTGCCCCCATTTGTCACCAAGTAGAGAGCAAGAGCCTTGTTTTCTGGGTATGTATTTTGATTGAGGAATAACATTGGTGATCACCATAGTGCAGAAAACAAAGCAAAGGATGCAAGGTTACTACATGCACCAAGGTGTATGGGGTGTTTAGGGAAGACTTTGAGGAATTTTCAAAGGACTAGTTCTTTTGATAGAAAATATAAGCGATGTTCTTTGGCATTTCATAGTTACTACAAGGGAATGGGCACATTGTTCTGGGTTGGGGAGTGAGGGGGATTCCAATAGAGAACTGGCCTTTTAATCTCACTTCTCATGGCCCAAGTGCTTAATACACAACTTCAAAAATTCAGTGCAAGCCCTGTCAAAACAATTCGCTACAACTACCTATCTTGCTGAGTTCCTTAAATAAGATTCTGGCATGTTGTCTTTCCTGATCCTGATTATGAATACTGAACTCAGACTTAGCTAGCCTTATGTCTGGCTTTTAGCAGATTCTCAGAGTTGGGAGAAACCTAAGCAAGCTCTTTAATCTGGGGATTAAAAGTAGAATGCCCATCCTCCATGGGTAACTCTGGAATGTTTTTGTCTTTACCCAAGTGACTTATTTCCTGATGCTCCTTCCCCAGGGCAATGTCTTCAAAACAGTATCTTGGCTTGGTCTCATATCTGGGAATTGTTTCACTTAACCTGTCATACCAAATCCTGTTACAGAGTATTTTTCTTGGTCCAGACAAGCTATCCTGGGAGACCTCTGTAAGAAAGCTAGTTTGGAGTGCCTTCAGTAGCTGCCATTTGCTCTCAGTTTATTCTACAATGGCAGCTTACAATGTGAACTCCTTTGTATTGCATAACTGAGAAAGCCACTGCCCTATTTATGTATATTTATATACAAACAATTCCAGGTTTGGGGACTACCATTTCCAAACTCCAGGACTATCATCTTTTAAAATTCTCTCTCTTATTTCCTCTAACTCCCCTTCCCCCATTCTCTTGGGCTTCTTTGCCTTTCACAAGTGAGTCCTGGTAATGTCCCATGGGCTTCTTCTAATTCAGAAGTTTTATTCGCTTACTGCCTCATGAGAGTAGGTTCCCAAACTTTCTCCGTTCATGGTACCTTCCCCTAGTGTCTCACTAGCTTTTTTCATAGTGCCCCTAGGCCAAAAGAAATACTTAGTGCTTGAGTTAAATTAACTAGTTAAGTCCAGACAATTAAATAGGCAGCTAGCTGGCACAGTAGATAGTGAATTGGGCATGGGGTTAGAAAGATCCATATTCAAATGTTACCTTGGACACTTAGAAGTTGTATGAGCTTGGGCAAGATGTTTAATCTTTGCTTGTCTCAGTTTCTTCAACCTTAAAAATGGGTATAATAATAGCATCAAGTTCCTGTAGTTGTGAGGATCAGGAGAAATATTTGCAAAGTACTTAGCATAATGCCATGCTAGCCATTATACATAAATGCATAACCATTACTGTCATTATCCTAAAATGTAGTAGTTATTTGAGAAAGATAATATACATAAGTTGAAATAAAAATATTTTATTCTATTCTTAAACAATATTCTTAAATTATCACAATTACTTACTAGTAGAATATGTGCACCAGTTGGGCACATATTCTCAATCCTTGAAATCAAACTGGACATGGCCATCCTCATTTCCTGTCCCACATTGATTTTCTTGCCTTTGCAAAGATATGACATAGCAAATGAAATCAGGATTCAATGAGCTTTAGCACTCAGAAGAGGCCCATTTTCTTATTTCGTGATTGTTCCTCTAGAAACTTTACAGGTGTCATTTCCTAACAGATATTATTATTTCGAACTTATATGTCAAAAGATAAGGGCATGTGGATTCAGCAGCTAGAAGTTGGCCTCAGTTAGGAAAACTATACCTGATGAAATTACCTACCCATCACCTAAAAATAAATTAAGGAAAACCATGGGGTGGAGGGGGAATAATATATAGCCTCTCCATATCCAGTTTGTAAACTGAGGGTATATCATTCTTTTTTTTTTTTTGCCAGACCTACAATTTCACTGATGGAAGGAACTCCCAGACTCCTACCACGGCAGAGCTGCATCTTCTCTGTACCTCCTAGGAATAGAAACGCTTGGGGGATTAGGGGTTAAGTGACTTGACCAAGAAAGCAGGACTTGAATACAAGCATTCTAAGCCTCAGAGGGCTGCTATCACTCTGCTCCTCCATGTTCTCTCTCTACCTCTCTCTCTTTGGCTTCCAGCACTGTTGGGGAGATTTGTCCCACCTGTGCCCATTTACTGCAGAATTACCTGTGCAGATGCTCTCTTCCAAAAGGAGTCCACAGCATTGTTCTCACAATCTTCCATTGCAGGGCACGACTGGTAATCAAGCTCTAAGGAAAAACCAGTGGAAATGTTTAATTTGTTTTATCAAATGGAAAGAAGTCAAGGCAAATAGACTGGCTGACTAGATATATTAGAGATTTGTGAAATGGGAAGTGGAATAGAACTTGAACAACAGTTGCTTAATAGAACAATTTACTTTAGACCTAGAAATGACCTCAAAAAGATCATGATTTCAGCATATGTATTATCACATTTCTAGATGAGGCAACTTGAGGTCTAAAGAGAATAATAAAATTGCTCATATATAGCCTACTGGTAGGGTTGAGCTTGGAACCTAATTCTCTGATCTCCTAGTAGAAAAAAAATATCACTTCTTCCACTGATTTCCACTTCTTTTACTGGTTGAGATTTGAGATTTTAAACCTGAATCTTAAAAATAATTAACAGCTAGCATTTACATAGTGCTTTCTGCTGTAATAAGGAACTTCTGGGACAAAATGGAGAACATCTTGAGTGACAGGATTATTGATTAAAGACTGGAATGTACCCAGTGGCGTGAACCAGGGCCAAAAGACAGTTGGAACCACCCCTATAAATACCCTTGGACCTCAACACATGGGGTCTCGGTTTTGAGAATCCTGGGAGGAGGGTGGTTGAAGGGAGGGTAGACCATAGACCTGCAATCCAGCATCCATACCTGAGTGCCATAGGAAGTTATTCTACCTGCTACTAATAGAGCTGAGAAAGAACAACACAACAGCTATTAAGAAGAACACCATTAGCCTTCCCTATCCTTTGGTTTGTACCATGGCTGAGTCAAGCCAGGCATTGAGAGAGGGAGAAGAAACTCCAGCCTGTTATTAACTCATCATCTTCTACAGATTTAGATTACTTTAACTCAATTAGATTAGTTTAGCATTCCCCAAACCTCTATCCTTATTTCCTTGTTCCTAACCATTTAGATAAGCAAATAAATCCTGTTGTAATTTAATCCAAAAGAAGATTGGTATTCCTTTCCTGATCAGTAAATATCTACAGCTGTAGGGAAGGGGATTTATCAAACAGCAGTCAGAAAATCATGTTTAGCACATCAACACCAGCCCAAACTCCAATCTTTATCAGCAATCCCAACCCCAAGCCAAGAAGCTAGAGAAGTGGTTAACACATATACAACTCCCCACTGACTGCCTTGGCTTGGGCACCATGGAAGAGGCATAGGCTTGGCTAAGCTGAACTTCATAAGTCCTAGCACATTGGGTAATCACCCAGGCAAACACATCACTCACTTAGCCCAGATCCATCTAACATCTGAGGATCCAGAGCCAGCTTGGCAGACTCAGCTAACAGAGCCTGCAGGTCCAAGTGAGGTTTAACAGCCCATTCATATTACCAGATCTGCCTCCTATTTATGTTCAACACTACCTGCTAAAAACTTTACAATTATTATCATTTGATCTTCACAACAACTCTCAGAAATAGCTATTATTTTCTTCATTTAACAGCTGAGGTAACTGAGGTAGATTCAAGTTAAGTGTCTTGTCCAAAGTCATGCAGCTAGCAAATATCTGTGAGATTAGATTTGAACTCTTGTCTTCCTGACTCCAGACCTAGCATTCTACCTTCTTCACATTACCAAGTTACTAGTGGTTTTACTTTTTCTATACTTTCATTTTGTATAAAATGACTACTTCTAAACTACTTCCACTACTTCTAAATATGTAATTTTTCATTTTTAAGTAGAAAAAGCTGCATGATTCCAACAGGCATAAGGAATTCCCTGGGTGGAAACTCCCTCCACCAATTTGTTGCCTGGGGCACAGAGGCATCATGTGACTTGAGTGTGGTCACATATGTTAGAGGAAAGTCTTAAGTCCAAGTTTTTCTCTTAGGCCAGGCCCCAGCCTCTATAACATGCCTTCTCTGTTCATGTGCAATTTAGAAATAAGGAATATTTCTCATTTAACAGCACCTCTAGACCATAGAATCTACTTCTTTCTAAATGCCACTTAGGGGATAAAGTAGATTCTGATCTTAAAAGAGGAAAAAAATTCCATCATTCTAACCTCCATCTATGTCCCACAATTTGAACAGCCTGAAGTTATCATGGAAAGAATGCTGACTTTTGAGCTAGAAGATATGGATTCAAATCTAAATTTTGCTACTTAATGCCTGTGTAACCTCAGAAAATAAATAATAACAGTAATATCAACTACCTTTTCTATAGCAACCAAGCTTTATAAATTATTTTATAAATATCTCATTTGGTACTCTTAAGTGATCCCATGAGGTGAAGTAGATAAAAGAAGATGCTACTTTTATTTCCATTTTACAGATGAGGAAATAGAATCTCAGAGGTAAAGTCCTTGCCCAGGGTTACATAGCTAGTGAAAGTCTGAGATGGCCTGAATTTGTCTTTCAGATTCAAAGTTCAGAACAGCATTCACCATGGTCCATGTGAGCCTATGAACCTCAGTTTCTTCACTGATAAATTGAAAGAGTTGAAGTAGATAAACACTAAAGTCTCTTCCAGTTCTAAATCCTATAATTTTCCATTGACCTCATGGAGATTACTAATCTACTCTTTTTAATTTGAATTGGGAAAATGGATGAATAAAATTAATGTTATAGTTTATATCCAGTACTGATATTTTTTGCACATAGTTTATATCCAGTACTGATATTCTTTGCACCAGGGCTTCACTCCATAGATGTTCAATGAGAGGGCACAGTCAATATAATTCTCTCAGGATAGTAGGGGATCAGAAACCAGGACTGTTTCCAAGTCTAGAACACATTTTATGACTGGTTTCTCACGTAATCTTACCTGAGCCATTTTCTTTTCGACACCAATTCAAGAGATCTCCAATTCTGCCATATAGCACATCAGTTACAGGTGTAAGTCGTTGAGCTCTTTGAGCATAAGCAATAACAACATCATAGGTATTTTCCCAGAACAATGACTAGAGAGAAAAAAAATTTGAAGAACATGAGAAAAAAAATCTCACCACCAGTTTTTTAGGCATAAAGATCATATCAGTTTTATGTAGGAACCAAGAGTTGCTTTCTATCTCATGTTCATTTCTAACTTGTTTTGGAACAAATGATTGGTCCTGGCTTACCTTAAATGCTAATTCCCTCTTGGAAAAGGGTAAAGAACTTATTTAACTCTTCATCATAAAGAGATATTTTGGAAAATTTAATGAAATGTTCAATCTAAGTATATAAAACCCATGCAATTTAATTTTTCAAGATTACAAAGGTATTGTCAAAATTTATGAATAATGCTCATATTCATCTAAGAGGGACTCATCAATGAACCTGGTCCATATGAAAATGTATGTAGTGCTCAATTTATGTATTCTCCATGAGAACTTTGGGGGAATATGAAGACATTCTATAACTGGGTCTGACTTGCTAACCACATGTTTAAGAGGAGTCTCTTTGATTGGCCAATAGAGCTAGAAATCAGCTTCATTCAAAAGGCATTGGTCATTAAGAGCAAATTTTTTTTAGTTTGACTCTTTCCAGACTGGCTAACTTTTGATTAGAGAAGAGAATAAAAGGAGAGCCTCCGGCCCACCCCATCCAAGGCCAAAATAGGAGCCTTAGCTTCTCTGCATTGGTGTTAGTTCTTTCATACATCCTGGGTTTGATGGCCACCCCACCCAGTCCAGTATCAAGGACTTAAGCCTTGAGAGGCAGCCCATATCTAGCTTAGATAGTAGCTGATCCAGGGCAACATCTGGGGAGGAACGTAGTGGATCCCACTCTATATAGATACTGTAGGATTGTACCTTCCAGGTGTGTGTGTGTGTGTGTGTGTGTGTGTGTGTGTGTGTGTGTGAAATATCAGTCCTATTCTTTTTTTTTAAGTCCATTTTTTAAATTAGTTAATTAATTTTGAGTATTTTCCCATGGTTACATGATTTATGTTCTTTTCCTCCCCCCTCCCACCCCTTCCATAGCCAACAAGTAATTCCACTGGGTTTTACATGTGTCATTGATCAAGATTTATTTCCATATTATTGATATTTGCACTAGGGTGATCATTTAGAGTCAATATCCCCAATCATATCCCTAACCACCCATGTGATCAAGCAGTTGTTTTTCTTCTGTGTTTCTATTCCCACAGTTCTTCCTCTGAATGTGGATAGCGTTCTTTCTCATAAGTCCCTCAGAATTGTTCTAGATCATTGTATTGCTTCTAGTAGAGAAGTCCATTACATTTGACTATGCTCCATGTATTAGTCTCTGTGTTTAATATTCTCCTGGTTTTGCTCCTTTCTCTCTGCATCAATTCTTGGAGGTCATTCCAGTTCACATGGAATTCCTCCAGTTCACTTATCAGAGCTATTCTTGTTAATCCATGTTAGTTAAATGGAACTGAGGCATTAATCACCAGCAGTTGAGAAGTATGAGGGAAAAAGGTGAAGGAACCCACTTAAACTGAGGCTCAAGATGTTAGCATTAGAGAACTCCTCAGGGATATTCCTAGAACACTGAGATCCTAAGAGAGGGCAATCAGGACATTCATACAACATGCTTAAGATTTATGAAGACCTTTTCTCTAGTAATAGGATTGATCAAGGAAAGCTTAATTTCATGTATTCCAACTTTGAAAGATTTAATATCTTTGATTAATTTAATAACCAGTCATGATCCAGAAAAGATGGAAGAATCTACCCTTCTCTTGACAGAGATGATGGATTCAGTATGCAGAATAAGACCCACCTGTTTGGACATGGCCAAATTGTGGAAATTTGTTTTGCTTGACTATCCATATTTGCTACAAAATTTTCCTTTCAGGAGTGGGGTGGGTGGAAGAGAAAGAAAATAAATGCTTGCTAATTGAAAACATTTTTCATGATTTGCCCAATCAATTTGATGAGGTTTAAGGTTGTGGGCCTTGGTTTATAGGCTTCTTCCCTTAAAGGTACTAATCTATCCTGGAACCCTGTGACAGGACAGAACTTCTTCCACCATTAGTTCCCAGTGGTTGAGGCTGCCCTCAATATGACTGGGTATTTGAGTATGTGGGATGGACTCTTGTCAAAAGTGCCTAGATCATGGAACTGGAGAAGCTCTTATCTAATTCATGTCAATAAAAGTCTCTTTTGTGCAAGCTTTCTCTTCCTTAAGACTTCATTCTTCTCCCCTCTTTTCTTAGTCACTCTCTCTCCTTCTTTCTTCCCTCCCGATTCATGACCCAAAATGACAACTTCAAAGAGCAACACATAGCACAGTGTTAGTTGCTTGTGATTCCTGAACCTAAGGGTCCTGACATACTTTTGCCTTTCCTGAGCACAAGCTAGAGTCTAGAGTATCTGAAAATGGACCTTCCATTCATTGGGTTCTTGATGGATTTAAAAGTGCTCAGGAGACTATAAGCAATTGAGTTGAATCTCATGGGCATGGGTCTCCTAGAGAGATGTCTTCAATTATGTGTCTTTTGAAGAGGAAGAGAAGACCACCAAGGGGAAAATAACCTTCATTTGAAGGACTAAAGCCATGCTACGGGACAAGATATATGAAGCATACTAATTCATTTCCGTATCCCCCAAAATGAAGGTGAATTACATGTTTAATAGCCCCCTAAAGTATGTTTACCTAGAGAAGGGAATCTAATAGGTTATTTGGAATACTTATTTTATTTGTTCATCGCCTCCTGCAAATCCTTCATCTTATTCATTTTCTGTGGTGTACTTTCCTATGCACTTAGCACAGTGCCTGGCATGTAGTAGGCACTTAAAAATGCTTATTGGTTGATTGAGAATCATATTCTACATTGAGATTCTATGTGATATTTGTGAACTCCACCACCCACATTTGGGGAAATCTAGACACTTAGCCATACCAAAACTATTTTGGTCCTTACTGTAAAAACTCAGGGGGAGGTGGGGATGAACCAAAGAAAGGAAATGATCCCAGAATGGATTTGGTTCATATAATCCCCAAGAAATTTCTGGGTCATGATTTACACTCACAACCATGCTGTAAGATAGTGATCCACTTCATTAGAATTGTTTTCAGACTTAGCAATACCTTAACAAAACAGATAGACTGCCCAGAGAATCTAAAAGCAGTAAACCTTTATCAAGGTACACTTTAACTCACAGAATGGAAGACATGAGTATCAATATGAAATGCCTCAGGATGAGCTGATGAAATCATGGATATACCCAGGGGCCAGGAATTCACAAATGCATTAAGAAAGATTACTTCAACTTCTATTGCTATTAGATGGAAAAGGGAGATAACAATCCTGCAAAAGGCTACCCTTTGCTAAAATGACAGCAAAGGAAAATAATAAATGTTGGAAGGGATGTGGCAAAATTGGGACATTAATGCATTGCTGGTGGAGTTGTGAACTGATCTAACCATTCTGGATGGCAATTTGGAACTATGCCCAAAGAGCTCTAAAAACTGCCTGTCCTTTGATCCAGCCATAGCATTGCTGGGTTTGTATCCCAAAAAGATCATAGATAAACAGACTTGTATAAAGATATTTATAGCCGTGCTTTTTGTGGTGGCAAAAAACTGGAAAAGGAGGGTATGTCCTTCAACTGGGGAATGGCTGAACAAATTGTGGTATATGCTGGTGATGGAATATTATTGTGCTCAAAGGAATAATAAACTGGAGGAATTCCATGTGAACTGGAAAGACCTCCAGGAAATGATGCAGAGTGAAAGGAGCAGAGCCAGAAGGACATTATACACAGAGACAGATACATTGTGGTAAAATTGAATGTAATGGACTTCTGTACTAGCAGCAATGCAATGACCCAAGATAATTCTGAGGGATTTATGGAAAAGATGTAAAAAAATAAAAAATAAAAGTCTATTAAAAAAAAAAAAGATTGCCTGCCCTTTGATCCAGCCATATCACTGCTGGGTTTATACCCCAAAGAGATCATTAGGAAAAAGACTTGCACAAAATATTTATAGCCCCGCTCTTTGAGCACAAAAAACTGGAAAATGAGGGTATGCCCTTCAACTGGGGAATGGCTGAATTGTGGTATCTGTTGGTGATGGAATACTATTGTGCTCAAAGGAATAATAAACTGGAAGAATTCCATGTGAACTGGAATGACCTCCAGGAATTGATATAGAGTGAAAGGAGCAGAACCAGGAAAACATTGTACACAGAGATGGATACACTGTGGGTAAAATCAAATGTAATGAACTTCTCTACTAGCAACAATGCAATGATCCAGGATAACTATGAGGGACCTATGAGAAAGAATGTTATCCACATTCAGAGGAAGAACTGTGGGAGTAGAAACACAAAAGAAAAACAACTGCCTAATCACATGGGTGGATGGGGATATAATTGGAGATATTGACTCAAAAATCAGCACCCTAGTGCAAATATCAATAATACAGAAATAGGTCTTGTGACACATGTAAAACAGTGGAATTGTGCACCAGCTATGGGAGGGAGTGGGATAGAACATGAATCCTATAACCATGGAAAAATGCTCTAAATTAAATAAATTAATTAAAATTTTAAAATTTTAATAAAGGCTACCCTTTAGATGGGGAACACTGAAATTCTGTCAAGTTCTTGTTACCCTTCCTAGGTCGATGAGTAGAAAACCTGAGTGCTCCATCACTTTTTTTTTTTTAAACCCTTGTACTTCGGTGCATTGTCTCATAGGTGGAAGATTGGTAAGGGTGGGCAATGGGGGTCAAGTGACTTGCCCAGGGTCACACAGCTGGGAAGTGGCTGAGGCTGGGTTTGAACCTAGGACCTCCTGTCTCTAGGCCTGACTCTCACTCCACTGAGCTACCCAGCTGCCCCCATCCATCACTTTTTATTTCATGACACACTGTAGCGCTGCCTTGTATACTGGGACAGCTCCATATATTGAAGCAATAGCAAACTTAATAAAGGCCAGAAGGTTTTATAGGGAGGAATGTGGTCCCTCAGGTGTGTCTGATTGGTTTCCTACCAATGACACCATAGATAGAAAGACAATAGGAATTGGTGAGAAGCACTAGGCATGGAAGTTTCCTGGAAAGAGAAGGGATGCCAGCCATGAGGAGGAAGCATATATATGGCAGCAAGAATTAGTCAAAACAAAAACAATAGGTTGTTCTGGCCTGTCACAGGTAGATAGAAGAGATATTAATTTTACAGATGAGGAAACTGAGTTTTAGAAAAGTTTAAGTGCCTTGTTTAAAACCATAACACTAGTAAGTGGAAGAGCTGAGATGGGAACCCAGGTCTCCTGAATTTTGTCCAGTATATCATGTTACCTTACATGTAATTTTTGTTGCTGATTAGTCATGTCTAACTCTTTCATCACCTCATCAAATTCTCGGTAAAAATACTGGAGTAATTTGCCATTTCCTTATCCAGTGGATTAAGGCAAAACAGAAGTTAAATGAATTGTCTAGAGTCACACAGTGAATAAGTGCCTGAAGCTGGATTTGAAGTCAGTTTGATTTTGCCTGGCACTCTATCCACTGTTACATAGCTGCCTCCTACACACAATAACTCTTTTAACAGCCTTGTTTCACCCAAGCTCACATTGCAAAACCATTTCTGTCCTTATACAATGGAAATCACTTACAATATTAGTGCCTAAAATTTCTTTTAAAATTCATAGTTCTAGAGAAATGCAAATCAAAACAACTCTGAGGTATCACCTCACACCTAGCAGATTGGCTAAAATGAAAGAAGGGGAGAGTAATGAATGTTGGAGGGGATGTGGCTAAATTGGGACATTAATGCATTGCTGGTGGACCTGTGAACTGATCCAACCATTCTGGCTGGTAATTTGGAACTATGCTCAAAGGGCTATAAAAGAATGCCTGCCCTTTGATCCAGCCATACCATTGCTGGGTTTGTACCCCAAAGAGATCATAGATAAACAGACTTGTACGAAAATATTTATAGCTGCGCTTTTTGTGGTGGCAACAAACTGGAAAATGAGGGTATGTCCTTCAATTGGGGAATGGCTGAACAAACTGTGGTATATGCGGGTGATTGAATACTATTGTGCTCAAAGGAATAATAAGCTGTAGGAATTCCATGTGAACTGGAAAGACCTCCAGGAATTGATATAGAGTGAAAGGAGCAGAGCCAGAAGAACACTGTACACAGATTCAGATACATTGTGGTAAAATTGAATGCAATGGACTTCTGTACCAGCAGCAATGCAATGACACAGGACAGCTCTGACGGATTTATGGTAAAGATGCTACCCACATTCAGAGGAAGGACTGCAGGAGAGGAAACAGATAAGAAAAACAATTGCTTGAACGCATGGGTTGAGGCGGACATGATTGGGGATGTGGACTCGAAACCACCACACCAATGCAACTATCAACAATTTGGAAATAGCTCTTGATCAATGACACATGTTAAAACCAGGGGAAATGTGCATTGGCCATAGGTGGGGGGTTTGTGGGGGGTGAAGGGGAAAATAGGAGCATGAATCATGTAACCATGTTAAAAATGAATATTAATAAATGGTAAAAAAAATATTAACTAGCCACTGTTTCTAGACATACTGTATTCATATTACTGAATTTTAGCATACATGTGTAAGACTTTACATCCAACCCTATTAAATTATATCTCATATTACACCTCAAAAAAATTCATAGTTCTTTGAGTCAGACTAATGATGAATTTTTTCTGTTTTATTCTCCAAGTGATAGCGATAAATTATGTCAGGCCAATACTAGGACATAGGAGAAGATGGACTGATTCACCCCAGTAACCTGGAACTTGGGTGTGGACATTCCACTCATAAGGAAGGAATGGTAATTTCCATATATTGACTGGTTTGTGCAGGCAGATTTCTCTCCTCCAAGGTTAAGGTTAGAAGAATCAGATTCCCTAACAGTAATCACAGCCATAATCTTATGTTGAAAAGATGACCGCTGATGTAAGGGAGTATTTTGTTTAAACTTTAACATGGTTAAAGCTCCTAAGGGAGAAAGACACAGAAATATAAACCAAGAGGCAAAGGAAACATCCTAGACCATAGAAAAGGCATGATAATGCTTTAATAACTCAATTGCATATGAAGAGGCCAGGGCACAAACTGTCTCCAAACTTTGTCCTCTGCTAGGCTGTTTATCTTCATAAAACCCGACAAGAGTTCTGGAAGTTTAACTGGACAGAACACAATAAATAAATGTCGAGTCTCAATAATGGAAGCCATTTCTCAACCAAGAGGTATTGCACAAGAGGTCAAATGGCTGAGTGGATTGAGAGCCCAGGTCTAGAGATGGGAAGTCCTGGGTTCAAATATGGCCTCAAATACTTCCTAGCTGTGTGACCCAGGGCAAGTCACTTAACCCCCATTGCCTAGCCCTTACTGCTCTTCTGCCTTGGAATTAGGTAAGGATTTAAAAAAAAAAAGAAAGAAAGAAAGAAAGAAAGAAAGAAAGAAAGAAAGAAAGAAAGAAAGAAAGAAAGAAATATAGGTACCCAAAAGGTTACTTTTAGAACTTGAAAACTGAAGCAACTACCATGTGCCCAGAGGTAATAAAACCTCAGAGTCCATGCTCTAAAGGGGTCAAAAAGGAGAGGCTAATAATGCCCATTCTCCAAATTAAAAGAGTATTGTAACACTCCAGTTGAAAAATGGATTTTAACACTGAGCTGAGCAGGATGCTTAAAGAGAGTGGAGATCAGCTTGCTGTTAAAAATCAAACCTAGATTCTAGCAAATGTATTTGTCTAGTCATCTGCCTGGAATAACCTGGGCAGTAATAGTTCACTGGCTAAGTAACCTTCTCAACCCTATCTATAAGCCCTTAAAAGCCAACTCAACTTCCCAAGAGCAGCTGTGACCAGTGACCCAGAGATCTGTCTAGTTCAGCCCAGCAGCAGCCAGATCCAGTGATGAGACAGCCAGGAGAGCAGCCGAATGACCTGCTTCACCCAGCTCCATTGCTTTGCCACACATGTTCCCTATACGTGTGCTTGGTTACCACTGAATTTTTTTTTTTTTTTGCTCACTCTTCTCTCCCTCCAGACATTGCATGAATTTATGAGTACGGCCCAGGTTGGGGTTTGGGGAGATGCTTTATAATTACTGGTCTTGCTATTCAATCTGAGCAAATGCCTTTGCTAAGAATAGAATCTACTGGCTTATTGATAAGAGGAAGCACTCTGTTGGGGGCTCATAAACTACAGCATTAGAAATATAGGTACCATGGCAGCTAGGTGGTTCAATGATTAGAGAGCCAGGCTTGGAGATGAGAGGTCCTAGGTTCTACTCTGGTCTTAGACACTTCTAGCTATGTAACCCTGAGCAAGTTACTTAACCCCAATTCCTAGCCCTTACAGTTCTTCTGTCTTAGAATCAATAACTTATGCCATGGAACCAATACCCAGTATTGATTCTAAGACAGAAGGTAAGGATTTAAAAAAAAAAAAAGGAACTATAAGTGCCCAAAGGGTAACCTGTAGGACCTTAAGAATAGAAACAACCACCCTTCTCTTGTCCTCAACCTGTTAGTGCCAGTGTGAGTTGGGGACTGAGCCCAAAGAAGATGCTACATTATAATTTTGAGCTTTGGTCATCATAGAGTGAGGAAAAGTATCAGGAAATGGCAACCTTACATTTCTTAGCATACTATGTAGCAAGCCTAAGTCTGTCAGACCAGGGCTTTATTTTTACACTCTTGGGAAATAAAGCCCTGGTCAGTACAGTTGGACAAAAGAGATTTCATGAGAGCATAAAGATAGAAATACAGCCCAGAGAAGAAGAAGCTTCCTGTTTGGGCTATGCTGGGGAAGAGGAAGAAAGGGAGGATTGAAATCATTTAGGCAGTGAATGCAAAGAATATTTGTAATGGTTTCCTACTTTTTTTTTCTGTCGTAATGCCATATTCTTGCTGATTTTCATTCTGTTGTTTGCCTAGGTTTCTGTTAGGACAGGAATAGTTGAGTAGTTGAACCTGAGCTGACTTTAAAGGCTCCCAGTTTCATACTGGGAATCATGGAATCTCAAGCTCCATGGAGGGCATCCTTTCCAGAAAATATTCCCCATAGATGTGAATCCAAGTCTGTGACCAGCTAGAGTCGACTGGCTCACAGGAGATGAATATCAAGTGTTACATTTGAGTATTTGAGTATATATACGTGTTTTTCAAGAAAAGAAATCGGGTCTCACATAATTAAAAGAGTACCTTATCTCTGGGAATGGAATGTCTTGAGAGGTTAATAAAAAGGTCATAGTCTGAAGGTAATACAGAGCAAGGATCCTTGTGGAACACAGTTTTAAAGGCTTCCCATATTGCTGAGCAGTTTTTGTCCCTATAAGGAAAAAAAAAATCAAGCAATGGTACTGATTATTTCAAAAGATCAATGACTTTAATCTGATTAAAGAAATACTTATTAACTTCATGAAACTGTCAGTATTATCCAACATTATACTAGAAATGCTAGCTACAATAAGACAAGAAAAATAAATTGAAGGAATAAAAAATAGGTGATAAGAAAAAAGATACTTATTAAACATCTACCATGTACTTAATAAGCTATTATAACTCTATGTTGTGAAAAAAAAAGTTTTTTTAAACATCCCAGCGCTCAAGAAGTTTACATTTTACTGAAACTTAATTTCTATTGTCAAGGAATAATATATACATAAAATAAATCCAAAATATTTACAAAGTGCAAAATAACTGGGGAAGGAGGAAGGGCTAGATGACTCAGTGGTACTGAATTTGGAGTCAGGAAGTTGTAAGCTCACATCTAGTTTGAGATACTTCTTAACTATAGGACCCTGGGCACACATAGCTCTTCCTACCTCCATTTTTTGATTACAAAATGAACATAATAATAGCACCTACATTACAGGGTTGTGGGAATAAAATGAAATAACATTTATAAAGTATCTGGTATACAGTAAGCACTATATAAATGCTTATTCCTTTCCCAGTCCTGATGGATATGCTATCCATCCATCACAATTTTCTCTTAGCAGTCAGTGCCTAAATATATATATAAAGCATGAACTAAGGATATATAAAGCCAGACACTAAGCTGCTAAGAGCTGGGAATTAAAAAAAAGGGCAAAAATAGGTCCCTGCCCTCAAAAAGTTTACATTCTAATGGAAGAAATAACTATGAAAATAGCTTGCTAGATATGATACAGAAAATAACTAGTTAGATACAGTATAAGATACTAATTAGAGTAAAAGGAAGGTAACTCAAAGGGAAAGAAAGGTGAACTAGAGCTGAGTCTTAAAGGAACAGGAAAACAAAAATGCTGAGAGATAAGGAGAAGAACAAAAGTCCCAGAGTTTATAATGGAGAGAAGTTTCTTACAAAGCAGTTTTGTGTGAGATCAGGTTGGGCCTATAGGTAGGGGGAAATACTTAATAGTATATACTCTAAGGAAAGAGTGAGTCCTTTGCTGAGTCATTTATGCCAGACCAAAGAAAATATAGTACCTCCTTATCAGTCAATTAGTTCATTAGTATTTGTTAAGCCCCTACGATATGACTTATTAGATAGGATAAGGAATAGGGGTGTAAGGGTGAGTTCCTGGAACTATTTAAAGTCCTGAGTTGTTGGGTTTTTTGTTTTTTTTTTTTTGTAATCATAAAATGATAACGGGAAGGGTGGGAGTGAAGGAGACATTCAATACCTCTCTCAAAGAGCAAAAAATATAACAGCAAATATAAGACAAAATGGAGTCAGTTATGTTCTCCCCCAAAATCCACTTTCCACGTCCTCAACAGTGATAGGAAATTTTTAGAAGAGGGCAAGGTTTGGGGGGAAAGATAGGTTCTGTTTTGGAGATGCCTACATGGTATATGGAGTCTTGAGTTTTCCAAGAAACTTGTGATAGGGGGCCTGGAGCTGAGGAAAGAGACTG
Source organism: Gracilinanus agilis (assembly GCF_016433145.1). Classification (NCBI taxonomy): domain Eukaryota; kingdom Metazoa; phylum Chordata; class Mammalia; order Didelphimorphia; family Didelphidae; genus Gracilinanus; species Gracilinanus agilis. The sequence goes on from NC_058135.1 coordinate 203,576,870, forward strand.
GGTCTAGAAATATAGCTATCATATCTATACAGGGATAATAATTGAGCCCATGGGAACTGGTGAGATGGTATAGAACACAAAAGGAAGGATGCCCACGACTAAACCTTGAAGTATAGTCTCCATGAGTTTCTATGGCCAGAAAAAAAAACATCAACTGGTAAAACTAATCCACCCCTGGTGAAAAGCCCTCTGAACTTGGCTAGCCTGGTCTGCACAGGACAGTCCCAGAGTGCTGTCTTTGCCAAAGGAGTACTAGAAAGCTTTGGAACTGTAAGACCTACTTAAATAGAAGATACATAAAAGTCAGTAGTAAACTGTCAGGCATTCTAGGGTATTGCTATTATTACTTGAAGTCCATTTTCACATTGCTTTAAATAAGAAAGTCTCTTGTCCCAAGGTTCCTAAGATAGGAATTCTGCCTTGGAGATATAAAATAAAAATATAAAGAGAAGAAAAAAGAAAGGCTGAGGGTCAGAGGAATTTTTAACGCAAAAGAGAGTTGGGCTGACCAAGACTCTACCTAGCAAGGCTCTCACCACCACAACCTTTTCCCCACCAGATAAATGTCCTTCCCCCTCCACCAGGCAATACTTAACTTTTCTCTGAAGGAGACACTCCCTCTGACTCACCAGAGTTCTGGATTCCCCAGAGAGATGAATTCATTACATCTGCCCAGGAAGATACTCTCCAGATGGGGGGTAGTGCCTTCTCCCTTCCATCCTTTCTCTCCAGCTCCCGTACACACATCAGCTGCTCCCATCAGGAGTATCAGAAAGAGCTTCAGTTGCAGCAGGACTAGCTTAAAGGGCTCCATGGATGAATTCCAAGCTAGGAAAATCACCTCCCTGCAGTGAGGCTTACAGCCTGCAGGGAAAGGGAAAAGGTCTCTACAGCGGCTGACTGTACGACCTTGGAAATACCTTTAAAAGCTTCAACAACCAACCAACCGCCCAGAAGGAAGAAGTTTGTGCTCTTTTAGCAATTTTGGACTTTCTCCTTTCCTGCTCCTTTTTTCTTTTTTTTCCCTTTCTCTACTAACCACAAGACTTAAATATGCAAACCCTTCTTTTTATCTTTACCTTCATTAAGCCAAAGGCACTTCTTTTTGAATGAATGGGGTGGGGGGAGGAGCATTTAGTGAAATACTAAAACCCTAAACACTGGAATTGGGTAATGACTTGCTTCCTCTTTTTTTTTCTTTTTTTAAATCTAATTCCAATGTAGTGGAAAGGGTAGCCTGGATTAGAATCAGAAAAGTCAGGATTCTAGACTTTGCCTCTCCAATTCTAAAATGATAATAATAAAAACTAAGTTGCTTACCTCACAGACCTGTTGAGAGGGCCAATGTATCTCTCTTCTCAGATCCAGTGACTTGTCTATTAAACAGTTGTCTATTAAACATTTCAAACTGTGTTTCAAGGGCATCTCAAGCTTGACAAGTTTGAAACAATTCATTACCTTTTCTGTCAACTTACATCTCTCTTCTGAACTTCTCTATTTCTGTGGAGTGTACCACTATTCTTCCAGGCTCCCAGTTTCACAGCTTCCAATTATTCTTGATGCTTTTGGCATCATCCCAGCTATCTCTCTCTCTCTCTCTCTCTCTCTCTCTCTCTCTCTCTCTCTCTCTGTCTGTCTGTCTGTCTCTCTGTCTCTCTGTCTCTCTCTCTCTCTGTCTCTCTCTCTCTCTCCATATCTTGTTATCTTGTTCTTATCTCTACAATATCTTAATGGAGAATATAGGATGTTCCAAAAGGACTAGAACCTTTTCAGGGCTGCTCAGGCACCTGCCACCCAGCTCCCACCTGTAGCTCCAAGAAACTATAATTAGTGCATTAGTCATACCTGGGTATAACTGTCTCAGCAGATGGACCAAAACCAAGTTGAGGGTAATTGGCAGGCATCAAATCCAGCACTGATTTAGGGGGATGTCTACCCAAGAATGTGAAGGCTTCCATTGATGGAATGGATGCATGAGAACAATTTGGTAGCTGAAACTTAGAGAGACAATGAAGGTACCAAGGTCATCCACTGTATCCCGGGCCATCACGAGTCATTCTAAGTTTTGTCTTGTCATTGGACTTCAATGACTCTGGAAAAGAGAGTAAAACTGATAACTTTGTGAAACTCTACCTCTCTTTAATCCAATTCATTCACAAGTCATGACATCACCTCATGATGTCATTGGTCCTCTTCAAAATGAAAGATAAGCAGCAGTATCTCAGTCTAACCCTTTTTTTTTTACTCACCCTAATTTAAGCCTTTATCACTTCTCATCTGGACAGCATTAGAATATATACTTGCCCTCCCAGGAAATAGGATGAAGAAGAGTGTCATCACTGTTATTCTTCACAAACAAGGGCAGCTGCAATACTATTGTTGTAGCCTTACATCTTCTAGCTACTTTCTTTTTGGCATATCTAATCCCTGTCAGAGATAGAGGCATCAGTGGGTAAGAGCCACAGCAGTGGGTATGTGTTGTGGACAAAGAGGAGAGACAGCTCTCTGGCCTTTCCCTAGGCTTGCCCCAGGAACTCCTCTCTGCTCCTTCCCCCCATCCTGGAGAATCTCTAGATCTCCTTAATCTCTTAGCTGAAATCACTTGGTCGAAGAAAACAGTTTGCCTTTGCCTCCTAGATCTTTGACAGTGATCTCTCTTGTTCCTTACAGTAGCCCTTTCAAAGTCCCCTAAATCCATAGCCCTTTCAGTCCTTTAGATTTCCTTGACCACACCTTGGTGGAAGGCTTGCATACTTCTCCTGAGATTTCATCTCTCCTTCTCCTTCAGAATGAAAGAAGGGGACCACAAAGGGGCACAAAGGCAGTTCAATGAATAGAGTGTTCTCTTGTGTTTTTTAGAGTTTTTTCCCAAATTACATGTCAGTACAATATTCTTTACTTTTTTTCAAAACCTTACCTTCTGTCTTAGAATCAATACGATGTATTGGTTCCAAGGCAGAAAGAAGAGGGGGTAGCTGGGTGGCTCAGTGGATTGAGAGCCAGGCCTAGAGACGGGAGGTCCTAGGTTCAAATCTGCCCTCAGACACTTCCCAGCTGTGCAACCATGGGCAAGTCACTTGACCACCACTGCCTAGCCCTTACCACTCTTCTGCCTTAGAACCAATACACAGTATTGATTCTAAGATGGAAGGTAAGGGGAAAGAAGGAAGGAAGAAAGAAAGGAAGGAAGAAAGAAAGGAAGGAAGGAAGAAAGAAAGAAAGAAAAAAGTGACTTACCCAGAGTCACATGGCTAGGAAGGGTATGAAGGGTATGAGGCCAGATTTGAACCTGGTAATCTTTTATCTCTAGGCCTGGCTCTCAATCCACTAAGCCACCTAACTACCCTCTTAATAAAATTTTTGGTAATCATTTCCGACATTTTTTGATCTATCTTCATTCCCACCCTCCCTTCCTTCTTCCTAGAGAAGGCAGGTAATTCAAAAAACTTATGTTTGAATAGTGCCTCAGATACTACCTGACTCTGAACAGGGTCTCTCAACCTAATTTTCCCCATTTATAAAATGGAGATCATAATAGCAGTTACCTAATAGTATTACTGAATCAAATGAGAGTACATATAGTGTTTTGCAAACCTTAAAGCCTTTAGACAAATGCTAACTATTACTATTTCCCCAGGGTGGTCACAGCCCCAATGACCCTAGGATCAGAAAACAAAGATGATTTCTGTCCTCTAGGCATCTGTCTCAGTCTATTCTTAATTCCTTCCTTGATCAGGAGATATACTGGAAGAAACCACTGAATTGGGAGCTTAGAAGACCAGGTTTCCAGTCCCAGAGCTGCCCTTTTATCTGGGACCACAATCAAATCACTTGACTTGTTTGAGATTGTAGCCTGCTCTTTAAAATGAGAAGGTTGGCTTGAACACATGGGTTGATGTGGACATGGTTGGGGATGTAGACTCGAAATGACCATACCAATGCAACTATCAATAATATGTAAATAAGTCTTGATTGATCACACATGTTAAAACTAGTGGAAATGTGCATTGGATATGGGGGGGGGGGGTGAAGGGTAAAGTAAAAACAAGAATCATGTAACTATGGAAAATTTTTCTAAAAAAATAAAATATTTAAATTGTTTTTAAAAAGCCAAATAAATAAATAAATGAACAGCTGAGTAACTAAATAAATAAATGTTTGAAGGCCTTCAAAAAAAAATAATATAAAATGAGAAGGTTGGACTAGATGATCTCCAAGGTTCCTCCCAGCTCTGACATTCCACTCCATGACTCCTCCAGCCAAACTGGTTTATCAGTCCTCTGGAACAAGCCTTAATGTCTTTGTTCATAACATTTTCCCATGCTTTTATTCATCCTTTTGCTAAAGCAGGAAACTATTAATACATTACAGAAAGATTTTCAATGATAAAGTCTGACATAGGAGTTTCTACTAAGCTGTAGGATTTAAATTAATGTCTAGTGCTCCAAGTGTTATATTTTATAAAGTTTATTAATAATCACTAGAAGTAAAGGAATAAAAAGGTAATTATCTAACAAAATAAGACCACATGACCAAGCTCTCCTTGCCTGTTTAAAAGACCTGCTGGCAGCCGCTCCAATTACAGGAAACAGAGGCAGAGAAGTAGGGCTATACCAAAATTTATATCCTTCCTATGTCAGCACACTATGTGAGCAGGAAAGTGGGGTGCTAAGAATCATAGTTGAAGGGTACAGAAAATAATTACACAATCCTCACTGTGATTCCCATGGAAAACAAGCATGTGGAAATCTCCCAGATTTACATGCCTAGTTTTCCAATGGAATCAGTACACATAGCCAACTTACATCTCTAAAGATCTATAACTAGAGGTACATACAACATTGCACTTTCTAAGGGGAAATTATACAATAATTTGGGGACAAAGGGGAAATAAAAGAGAAAGAGAATAAAACCAATGATTGCTAGGAACATTGACAAAAAGCCAATTAGGGGAGAGTCCCCATTGGCATAAGAGTGTACATACATGGGGCAGCTGGGTAGCTCAGTGGAGTGAGAGTCAGGCCTAGAGACAGGAGGTCCTAGGTTCAAACCCGGCCTCAGCCACTTCCTGGCTGTGTGACCCTGGGCAAGTCACTTGACCCCCATTGCCCACCCTTACCACTCTTCCACCTATGAGACAATACACCGAAAGTACAAGGGTTTAAAAAAAAAAAAAAAAAGAGTGTACATACAAAATAAATGCATTTAACCACCCCACAGTTCAATTTCACTACAACCCAAAGTTCATTCTGGATCTTTTGGTGCAGTGTGAGGTTTCTACAGGCATCTCCATGGCACCTTCTCCAAAGAGTTCACTTTCTGGATTCAGGGAGGTAGCAAGTTTCTTCTCCTAAAGTTTCTTATCCTATACTCTCAAATAAGAAAAATTTGTATAAAACTAGAATTATATGATAATTATACAATCCCCCTGAGGAGGGTGTTGACAAAAACACAGATCACCTAGGGATACATGGCTGAGTTATGAGGTATATGAATAAATTGTCAAAAGAAATTTTAAAAAAAAATTTAAAAAAAACAAATAGAAGAAAAGAAAAAAATCAAAATTAAATAGTATATAAAATTCTGACTAGGCAACAATAAGCCCATAAAAGGTCCTAGAATCATGGCCCTATGAAGTGATTCATGTCTCATAAGCCTATAGGATCATTGCAACAAAATGCACTTATCCAATCAGCAGCCAGGACTACAGAAAATTGCCACACTTATGAAAGACAGAAAAGGGACTAGATTTTACCAGCAAATGGGAAATAGCATTCTCTGGTCTGATTTTACCTTTACTCTCAGGTCTAATGGGTAAATAATTAAAACACTGAGTTACTGGGTTTAGAGAAAGGGGAAAAGGAGGAATGCTTGGACAAGGGATAACTGACAGGTAAACACAGGAAACCCAACTAGAAATGTGAGGTTTGGGGAATGACCGTTAGTCAGTTAAACTGACATTCTCTCAACCAGGGATACTTTACTTAATATGGAAAAGAAACAATAGGAAGTAAAAAACACTTTGAATAGATAATTTAAGAGTAATAGGTGTGGGAGAGGTCACACTACTCTAAAATACTAAGAAATCAATTCAGGGTTAAAGGTTAAAGGTCTGGGAAATCCCTACACTACACTATGCAGGCAGCCAGGACACAAGGGACTAATGGGATCTCACATAGATGGTCTGATGGTCTTCCTCATCTGTATCAGTCCAAGTATTGTCCAAGAGCGCAGGTTCCAGCCACATAAATCTTCAGAGAAGTCAGGGAGACCGATCTTATTTGTCCACCAAATAAGACAGTATTCTCAACCTGTTCTTGATCTTGCTAGTTGAGATGTTCCAGATGTTGCTCAGAGATACTCAAAATCCACAGGCTCTCAGGTCAGTGGTTTCCCAACTCCTTCAAAACCCCCAACTGCCTTTAACTAGAGTCCACTGTGTTTAGCCCCTTGCTGTGTTCCAGGTTGAAACTTTAGCTCCTACCAGCCTGCGTGGCCAAATTTCTAAATCTGCTTTTAAAGCCTATTTCCTATTATATAGGGATATGGTAGCCAATGTGGTAGCCAAACTTAGGTACTTGTCAGAATGTGGCATTGGGAAGACCTGCGTTGGACATATGTCAAACAGCAGCAACCTCGAACCTCAAACAAATCCTCTGTCTTGGTGCAGATTCTCGTCAATCCCACTGGGATCGGTTGGTCTCTTTTGACTTTGTGCTTCTTGGCACTTTAAAATGGTTCTTTTGTGATCCCTTCTCCTGTAATCAGACACAATCATTAATCAAAGTTTCATATTTAACAATCAATGGCAGGTTTCCACAGACTAAAGCTTTTGGATATAATGGATATTGTAAACTTATATCAGTGCAAAATCAAAAAACCATTAATACTGGTAACATGTGCTTTAAGTACAAAAAATGAGAGAAGAAAGAAAACTCAAATGCTCTATTACACATACAAGTAAGAACAACAATAAAAATTTTTTAAAAGAATCAAAAATATATAGTTTACAATCAGTGACACACTGTGTTTGCCAAAGGGAGGCAGAATACAAAGGTTTCTTACTAAAAAGTGAGAACCATTTCCTTTTTAACTTGGCCATGATCCATAGTGTGAGTGCAAATGATTTTTACCAAATAAGAGCTTTGTAAAACAGTAGTATAGAAACTAATGTACATTCAAAGTACCAAAATCCCTAAAATTACAAGGGCTCATAAATTCTACAAAGGTTACTGATACAGGCTGTAACCAGTTTGATGGAGTACATTCATCATCTACGTGATAATTAGCAAAGGCAAAAAGGCACAAAAGGCTGTATAGGCAATATGTGACCTTGATGGATCTGGTGACAAATCCAGTATCCATAAGGACTTAAATTTTTGCAACAGAAAAGGTTTGCTCAACTTGACTATGGGCTTTTACAATGGTATTATCTCCAGTCCAGGTATTATGTTATTGAACTTTTTAGTTCTCTGAACTAAATTTCCTGTGAGCCCACTGGCTTCCTATGGAAGTTTAGGGGTCTTTGAACTACATTTCCCATGAGCTCACTGGCTTCCTGTCTTTCTGCATGATGTAGGCAGGATAAAATCAAGTGCCAGTCCTGGCACTTTTTCCTTTTTACCTCCTGAAGCAGCATGGTTGTGGTGGATAATGGCAGGTCTTTCAAACTGCCTAAACTAGCATGGCATGTGGCCTCATTTTTCTAATGGCTACCAATAATTTTATAAAAACCATAATTTTTAAAATCTATCCTTCTATATTCATTTAATTTTTTACACTGGTAGCAACCACTTGAAGTCTGGAGAAAAAAATCCTCAAATTTTCAGAAAACTGAGCAAGCCATGCTTCTCCTGCCATGGCTGGCTTACTTCTGCTGGTTTTGTGTTTTTGGTTTTTCTCTCCTCCCTGTTCTCCCCAACCACCTGGCTACTTTCCTTTCAGTGGCTTTTGGGGAAAGGGGGAAAGTTACTTTTCTGGCAAAAGCCATGCTTTTGCTGTTAGCTCCAGCAGCTTATTCCTGCCTGCTGTTCATTATCTTCCCGATCCTCATGGCAAAGTTTAAAAGGAAACAGATCTCATTTTTGGGTGAGAAACTTTTCACTGATTTTATGCTATATATTTTTTATTTTTTTAAACATTCTTTTATTATATTTTTTCTTTCCTTGTATGTACAATACAGTATTTGAGTTTCTTTTTTCTCTCATTTTTGTATTTGAGAACATTGTGTTTTCCCCTGAATTTTTAATGTTCTTATTGCTTTTCTTTTTATTTATAGAATAATTGACTTTTTCTCATTTCTTGTACTTAAAGTACACATTATTAATATTAATTCTTTTTGATTTTACAGTAATATAAGTTTAATATATAAATATAGATTTGCTATAATAATAATAAATATCCAAAAAGCTTTAGTCTATGAAAACCTACCATGAATTAGTAAATATTATGAGACTGTGATTAAAGATTCTGTCTGATTCCAGGAGAGGGGAACAATAGAGCCACCATTCAGTACAAAAAGCACAAGGTCATGGAGACCAACCAATTCCAATGGGATCGATGAGAAACTGCACAGTGCCAGAAGCACAAGCTCAAAAAAGACCATACTTATCCAGGTAGGATTGATAAAACTTTCTAAGCCAATACTGAAGGACTTGAACCTAGTGTTTGGGTTTCGGAGTTGCAGCTGTTCTGACATATGTTAGAGGCCAGACTTCCCTGAGCTTCATCCTAGTCAAGTACCAAAGGTTGGCTATCATTCTGGCTCTCCCTATCCCTGAGAGTTAAGGCAAATAAGACCAGGGAAAGACACTTCCCTTTTTCACACAAACTTTGGTCCTTTCTTTTTCTTACAAGTGTGGCAACTTTCTGTAATCATGGTTACTAAATGGGTTATTGCTTAATTACATAAATTACTTTAATTGGGCCTTGATTCAAGGAACTGCTATAAGTTTATTTTTCTTTTACTTACATTTTTGCACATAAGATTTTGACATTTTACATTTCATTCACAAGTTATTTTTTCCTCTTTTATTTGGATTTTATTTCTTTGCCAATCGACTCATACAACCCCATAAATCGGCCATGTATCCTTAGTTGATCTGGGTGTTGGCCTTTACCCTTTTCTAGGGAGGAATGTGTTACTAATTCTCCTCTGGAGGGAATATATGTATTATAATATATAATGTAAAGTTTAAATTCTTTTGAGGGTAATTTCAGGATAAGAAATTTACTACCTCCCCAGAATCCAGACAACGAACCTGTTTGGAGTAGGCACCACAAAGATGCCTGCTTAAACCTGAACTGCATCAAGAAGATCTCAAATGAACTTTGGGGTACAGTTGATTGAACTATGGGGAGTTGAATGCATTTATTTTGAATGCACATGCTTATGCCAAAGGGGTATGCCCCCTAATTGGCTTTTTGTCAATGTGCCTAGCAATCATTGGATCATTGGTTTTGTCCTCTTTTCTTTTATCCCCAAATTTCTGTAATCTATAAGTTAGTCATGTTTTTATGATCCTTTTGGGGTGACTGGTCTCCCCAACAGGATCACAGGGGGAGGGGATGTGTTATTGAAATTTTGAGGTCTATGAACTAAATTTCCTGTGAGCCCACTGGCTTCCTATGGAAGTTTAGGGGTCTTTGAACTCCATTTCCCATGAACTCACTGACTTCTCATGACTTGGACTAATGATGGGAAAACTTTTTAAAGAGGGGTCCAAAGGAAAGGAAATGCTCATCTGTCAGTCTGTTTCTAAGGCTACTCTTTTGAAGTTTCATTGTATTGTATCCTACTCTTTGTATTAATCTTAGGATTAGGAATAATGTCTCACAGGTGGATAGAATATTTCAGGGGGTTGCAACTGGCCTGGGGGCCATAGTTTGCCCATCACTAATGTAGACAATTATGTAATGATGTAGACAGGATAAAATCAAGTGCCAAGACTGGCATTTCCTTTTTTCCTTCTGAAGCAGCATGGTGGCAGCAGATAATGGCAGGTCTTTTAAACAGCCTAAGCTAGCATGGCATGTTACTTCATTTTTCTAATGGCTACCAATAAATTTATAAAAACCATAATATTTTAAAAACTATCCTTCTATATTCATTTTATTTTTATAGTATAGGGCATTACAAATAAAGACAGTAGGATGGTACAAGTAAAAACAGTGTATCAGAACATATATAGTTAGTAGCCAAAACACAGTAACTTAAAAGTGACATAGTTTAACAGAATATATTAGATTAGATCAATATGTGAACTTAATAAAACAAAATTAAAGCCTAAAATAATCATCAAATACAATAAGCGTGATAAGATATAGTCACTCAGTGTCTGTAGAAGGTGCTCTTTTTACATGAGAGCAATGAATCCAGAGTCCTTTTCTCCAATTTTAATAGCTGTTGTAGTGGTTAACATGACTTGAAAGGGAACTTCCCAGGCAGGCTGGGTCACCCCAGTGCACTGGAAGTTCTTTATATATACCTTGTCTGCTGGGTGTAGGTCATGGAGCAAGAAGTCTATAGGACCTGCTTGTAGAGCAGCTCTGGATTCATGGATTCTCGCAATTTGATTTGCAAATCCTGTATATAAGGCAAAGGAAGTGTCTCTCTCTAGCAATGATGTATATGCAGGAGAGAAAGGCCTGACCTGCATAGGGGTGTTATAATGAATTCCTGGGAAAGATGGTTAACACTTTGAGTGACAAGACCATCAGTTGGAGACCTCAGAATGTACCCAGGTGCCATGAGCCAGGGTCAAAAGTCAGTTGGAGTCAACCCTATAAATACCCATCATGCACAGCACAAGACAGCTCAGTCTGGAGCAATCTTGGGAGGTGGGAGGTCAAGAGGGAGGTTAGGCCCTATACCTGCAACTCATCTGCCTTGCTTGAGAGAGCTAGAGAGCTATTACAACCATCATCAACAGAGCTGTGAGCCTAATCTTTGGGTTGGCTGTGGCCAAGTCAAGCCAGAGTTAGAGAGAGGGTGAAGAATCTCCAGTCTCTACCTGATCTAGCAATCTCTGTAGCTTTGATCACTTATTTGGACATTTAGCAATAGGATCCCCAAATCTTCAATCCTTTCCCTTGTTCCTAACCCTGTTAAGTTAGAATTAAATATAGTCATTTGTTACAAAGTACCTTTCCTCAGTGGTGAATGTATGTAAAGCCCTTGGGAAGGGGAGACAATCACGCAGTCAGATCTACAGCATTATTCAATATTCATCCCAACCCCAGGTTGAGGAACTAGAGAAGGTGACTACACATACAATTTCTCAGTGGTTCCCTGCCTGGGCAGCTGTTAAAAGGAGACAACTGACAGGCTTAGTCCAGCAAAGCCTGTAAGGTGGGGAGAGGCATAACCTTTCTGCTAGCAGCACCCATGCAGAGGCCTGTGGGTGAGAGTCTGTCTCTCATCCCCAGGTAATTCATCCATCCCCTCATTTTCTTTTAACAGGGGGGTGTCCAAAAAGCATCTCATATGGTGAGATGTGTAGATCTCCTCTGGGCCTGCTTCTAAGATAAAATAGGGCCAGAGGGAGAATTTCAGACCATGTTAAATGAGTCTCTGTACACAATTTGTCAGTCATGGTTTTAAGGTCTTTATTGATTCTCTCAACTTGTCCTGAGCTCTGGGGATAATACAGTACATGGAATTTGGGAGTTATCCCCAAAAAAGAATATACCAGAGATAGAACTGAATCAGTAAAATGAGTTCTTCTGTCTGAATCAATATGTACAGACAGGACAAAAGTAAAGAATAATCTCTTTTAAGAGCACCTTGGTGACAAAAGCTACTGTGGCTTGGGTGGTAGGAAAGGCTTCCATCCATCTGGTCAATTGATCTACTATGACTAGACAAAAATTATACTGTCCAGCCTTTGGCATAGTGATAAAATCAATTTGCAGGTATTCAAAAGGTGTGTAAGCCAGAGGATGCCCACCAAAAGCTTTGCCATGAAAGGAGTGCTGATTGAACACTTGGCATGTAGGGCAGACTTTTCACACTTTAGAGGCTATGGTAGTTATGCCAGGGGCTATCCACACCCTTTTTGCAGAGCCCACAATGCCCTGGGTACCAAAGTGACCAAGCTCTCCTTGCCTGTTTAAAAGACTTGCTGACAGCCACTCCAATTGCAGGAAACAGAACCCAGAGAGGTGGGGCTACCCCAAACTTATATCCTCCTTACACCAGCACACAACATGAGCAGGAAAAAGGGGTGCTGGGAATCATAGGTTCAAGGGTACAGAAATTAATTACATAAAACTTTGGTTTAGATTTCAGGGAGCAACTTATTCTACCTTTTCTTTAATTTTTTTTATTAATATTGTCAACTTGGAAAAACACAGAACTACTAAAGTAGTCAGAAAAACCAAGTCTTTAATCAGGAAAAAGATAGGTTTATAATAACAGGTGTTAAAATCATTATCTGGGACAAGATGGATTCCACTTTGAATGACAGGACTGGCAGTTGAGAACCTCAGAATGTCCCCAGGTGCCATGAGCCAAGGGCAAAAAGCAGTTGGCCCCGCCCTATAAATAACCCCAAGTGACAAGACAAGCTGGCTCAGATTGAAACAGGGTCTTGGGAAGGTGGGAGGTGAAGGGTGAAAGGTAGGGCTGAAACCTGTATCCTGTTATCCTACTGAGAGCACTAGATAACAATCACCATCATTGTTAACAGAGCTGAGAGAATTTACTGACATCATCATTCAAGATCATCAGATAGCCTTCCCTAATCCCTGGCTTGGCTGTGGCCAAGTCAGGTCAGAGTTAGTGAGAGGGTAAAGAACCTTCAGTGTCTACTAAGCCTAGCAAATCTCCAGACCTTGATCAACAACCTAGATTATTAGTCTAAATAATTAGCAATAGAGTTCCTAAATCCTCAATCCAATTTCCTTGTTTCCTAACCCCACCAATAGATTTAAATACAGTGTTTACCATCAAGTACCTTTCCTGAGTGGTGATTATACCAAAGCCCTTGGGAAGGGGAGATCAATACCATTATCCAATAGCTAATCAATAGCCCTCATCAACAATTAATCCAATCTCAGGTTGGGACCTAGTCAGGTTAACTATCCACACAACCTCTCAGGGTTTCTCTGCCTGGGAAAACTGTTAGAAAAGGTATCTGACAAGCTTATTCAACCAAGCCTGTCAGGGAGGAGAGGCATAGATTATACCAACAACAACTGCATAGGGCCTGTGAGAGGAGAGTGTGCTTTCTCCCTCACCAACTACAACCAGGTTAAGCCTGGGCATACAGTCTCTCCTCCATCTATACTATCAGTTTCTCTGGGGATCTCTATACCATCATAAAACTGGCCACTACCCAGAGCCAAGTGCCAAATACTACACAGAGTCAAAAGCCCTGGGGCTCTAGGAACAGCATCTCTGGGAGGATCAACAGGCTAGAAGATTCTCCAAAGAATAATAGAACTTGGGGATCTTATATACCTTTTGGGAAACTCAGGATATCAGACCTATACTGACAGGTTGAAAGCAGTCTTGGGAAAGAGGCTGTAGTCAGGGGCTAGAGTATCTGGGAATAGTCTACTATAATGGATACTAAAAGGATGTTTCAACACAGGTGTTGGTCTTCTTGGGAAAGGATCTCTGATACAAGGGGGAAATTTCTAAAACTAAAAGGGTATTTAACATTTGATTAGGTCTCCTAGCCTCACATAAACTGGGATCATCAAGTAGTTTAAGGTTTATTGTTCAGTCTAAAATGAGTGAGTGAAATAAAAATCCTTCCTAGATGGATGGGAGATGATAACCACACATCTGGGGAACTATCTAGGCCAGTAAAGCACAAAACCCTTGGGCAATAGAAAAACAAGTTTATTTGATAATGGGAGTAAGGGAAACTAATAAGTATAATCCTAACACTATTAAAATCTAGACTCTACCCAATTTCTACACACCTCACAAGAGGATGGCCTTCTTGTCTTCTCTGGATCCTGCCTATAGCTCCCTGCTCTTATTTAAGACCCCCAAAGCTATCTGACTATCCTACTATACTAATTAATATGGGTTATCTAAAGAAGGTTAAAGAAGGAGGACTCACAGATGTAGTGAGTCCTTACCTAAAGCCTGGGGTTGTTCCCAGGGATACCCAGAGTCCCAGATGACCAAACCCTGGGTTTTACTTTAGCCAAGTGGATTTCTGACAGATGGATTTCAGACAGATGATCTCTGTGCTTTGGGGAATAGCAGTATACTCCAAGGCAAATACTCCAACACAGGAATCACTAACCTTTCCACAAGATTAGGATTCCCAGTGAAAATGCCAGAGCAAAGATCCTCTTTCCTAGCTCAGTCAAAGCCAGATTCAGAATGACAGTTAATCTCCAGTAAAAATTCCCAGGATCCTTTTCCCCTTGTCAGAATCTTCAGGGTAAGTTCTCATGGAACAGGGGTAAATTCAGGACTCCCAAAAAACCCAGTTGACAATATTTTCCTTATTTGAACTTGTTAACTGGGAACAAACACAACACTATTAAATAGTCAGAAAAACCACACTTTAATTAAGGAAAGGGGTTCAGTGTTTTCCTCAAGGCCTCCACACAGAGCTGCACACTACAAACCACACAGGGCCCCAAGACTCTGGTTGCTCTGGTCACTGATCCCTGGGAACACCAAATACACTAGATTGGGCAATTCCAAGGAACAAAAGAATTTGGAGGATCTTTATACTATTTGGGGGATCCAGGGGCAGGGGAAAATGATTGATTAACATTATCATATCTACAAGGAAATGGGAGTGTTCAAACTATACTGACAGGATACAATCAAGGGAATCATAGTTGGGAAAGGAATCATAGTTGAGGCTAGGGTGTAAGGGAAGGGGCTATTCACAATGGATACTAAAAGTATGGTCCCTGCCTAGATGAGGGTCTTCTTAGGAAAGGGTCTCTGATACAATGGGGAAGACTACCTAAGACAAAAAGAATACTTAACATTTGCTTAGGTCCACCTAACCGAAATGTCTTACTTTAGGGCCCATTATTCAGTTTAAACCTGCTAGTCTTGAGATTCCCTTCAGGGTGGATTCTCACAGGAACAAGGACCAGCTTTGGTGTCTCAAACTTAAAAGCTAATCCTAAGGGGCAGCTGGGTAGCTCAGTGGAGTGAGAGTCAGGCCTAGAGACAGGAGATCCTAGGTTCAAACCCGGCCTCAGCCACTTCCCAGCTGTGTGACCCTGGGCAAGTCACTTGACCCCCATTGCCCACCCTTACCAATCTTCCACCTATGAGAAAATACACCGAAGTACAAGGGTTTAAAAAAAAAAAAAAAAAAGCTAATCCTAAAACTTGGGGTTCATCAGATCTTACTAGGCTACAAGTTTGGAGATTTCTAGATTCCACATCAACAAACTTTTATAGCAATTATTATCTATATTATTCATTAGGCATTTAAATATGTGAAGCTGTTGTCATGAAATGTTCATTTGAATATTATATTCAGCTATTGACTTTCAATGCATTTTCCTCATATCCCTGATATATTGCAAGATCTTTAAGGGTAGGGATGATATCTTTTTGATTCTTTGTATTCTCCTCAGTGTCGAACACATAGCAGGTACACCACTACCCTTATACGCACACACACACATATATATATAACCCTCTCAGACACACATACACACACTCATATATAACATAAAAGTAAGAGACACAATGTGGAATGATGATAGAGAGTCAACTTTGGAGTCAAGAAGTTCTATCCAGTTCTGCTTCTAACTCATATTAATTATATATTCCTGGGAAAGCCATTTTACCTCTCAGAGCATCTTGCAACTAACTATAAATTACCAAAGAGCTGCCAGTCTGCTTTAGTGGAATGAAGGTCCATACCAGGAGTTTTTCATATTGATGAAAACATAGTCCTAGACCTCTCCTCCTCTTAAGAAAAAGACCAGAACATTATTTTCCTTTCCTTTTTTTTTAAACCCTTACCTTCTATTTAAGAATCCATACTAAGTATTAATTCCAAAGCAGAAGAGCAGTATAGTCTAGGTATCTGGGGTTAAATGACTTGCTCAGTGTCACCTAGATAGGAAGTATCTGAGGCCACATTTGAACGCAGAACCTCTCATCTCCAGGCTTGGCTCTCTATCCATTATTCTACCTAGTTGCCCCTAGATCATTATTTTTCAATGTGCAGAATTAAAACAATAGGATAATTCAAGTATGATCTGATATTTCTATATGAAAATTTTTCCTTCATGTTCCCAATTTTTTAAACATAGGTTTAGGTCATGACTAAGGTCTTTACAAAGGAAGAATAAAAAGAAACTCAATATACAATATGAAGCAGTTATTGAATAACTTTATTTCTTCCATTCAAAAGAAATGATTAACATACACAAGCATGTTTGTTTTGATGGAAATGTTGTGGGGGGCATGAGGTGTATCCCTTAGGTTCAGGAAGTTGTACCCTTTACAACAGTGATTCCCAAAGTGGGCACCCTCACCCCCTGGTAGGTGCTACAATGATCCAGTGGGGCAGTGATGGTCACAGGTGCATTTGGGGGCAGTGAATAACTGTAAGGGGGCAGTGATAGTATGTAACAGGGAGCGCTAAGTAATATTTTTTCTGGAAAGGGGGCGGTAGGCCAAAACCACTGCTTTACAAAAATGCAAGACTCCATAACTTAGCTTATAAATAAAAAAAGAAATTTATTAATTTGGAATTCATATTGAATTTGGCTGGGAGGACAGCATAGACCAGTGGTTCCCAAACTTTTTTGGCCTACCACCCCCTTTCCAGAAAAAATATTACTTAGCCCCCTGGAAATGAATTGTTGTTTTGTTTTTTTTTTTAATAACAGTAAAAAGGAAATATAATTGCACCTGTGGCCATCATCGCTCCCCTGGATTGCTGCAGCACCCACCAGGGGGCGGTGGTGCCCACTTTGGGAATCACTGGCATAGATGGAAAACTGCCTCCTAGAAGACATCAATTCTGGGGTCTTTATACTCTTTATAACAGGCCATACGTCACTGAAGGAGGGGGGTATGGGGGGTGGTCATCTGACTGGGGTCAGACTGAAGACATAGGGGCTGATCCTCATAGTTTAGGGGACAGATAGATGTCTTAGATACAGCTCTATGGTATCAAAGCATAACTCAGAGGTATATCTCTATGTCCATCTCAAAACCTAAAGGAAGATCTAAGGAGGATAATTCTCTCGAGGGTCTTTCTTATGTGATAATGAGATTAAATCTACCTTGCCCATTCTCAAATCTAATCACCAAAAGTTTAACAACTCTACTTAACTCACAAGTTGGGAGGTCTAATTTACTAACTGCCTCCTGGGCAGTCCTAAGAAAAGCATCTGTTGTGATTTGTAGGAAAATATATGTAAGGTAATGGGGTCACCAGGGATATTACAATAAACTAAGGGGTTTGTGGGAACACACTTTAGGATTTATGAGAGACTGGATCAGGGTGATGAGACCAGAGTTTTACTGGATCTCCACAGGAATGGCAGTTGATCTTAACTGTCACCCAGCTTCTACTAGACCAGAGTGTAGTAGGCTAACAAGGTAAAAGGGACTTAACAGTTTTAATTATGTTAGACTAAAAGGTGGGAAATGATTTCTATACTTAAAAATCTAAAGGATAAAACCACAGGGCAATGGGAGGACTTATTCTACTCTTATCTAAGTAATCTAAACTATCAGGGCCCAAGGAGCTATAAATGGAGTCTCTGGGTTTCTGCCTCAAACCTGGAACCTGCCAGGCTTGAGTACAGCTAGGGCTTTTGGGGCTTTGGGATTCTCACTGCAATCCACTGATGGTCTCTGGATGCCAGGAGTCAAGATGATCTCAGGTATCAAGTAGAGAGGGTTCTGCTTGAAGCACTGTCCTCCAGTTTTCAAACTTCTCCTCCTCTCTTGGCTCTGTGGATTTGTCCTTTTCTTAGATGCCACACCACACAGGATCCCAGGGGAAAACAGGAAGCAGGGTGTCCTTTGCTCTGAGGTCTCCCAGGCTGGCAACAGTTTTGCCCACCACTAATGGAGTCCACACTCAGAGCACAGACAGACTTCCTCCTCCTTCGTTCCAACCTGGAATTCCCAGCTCCAGCTCCTTCCTGCTAGGTACTTCCTAATCAACATATAATCAATACCTAATAACCAGCTAATCTAATTTTACTCATAACAGATTAGACACATAAACTAGGAGGAAGACACAGGAAGTGATGCAAAAGAAGCCCCTTTAAAAGAGAGTTCAGTGAGTTCAACCTTTTTTTTCTTGTTCATGACTTAGACCTGGAGGAGCTCTGGCTGGGACCCTGACAACTTGGTGAGTGAAAAAGGCTGACTGACTACCTTAAATTCCCTGAAGGTACTAGCCTCTAGGAGGCTCCCTTGATTGGGAGAAGCCCTAGTGGCTAAACCCCTTGTTAATTGACTTTTAGGCTCCCAGGCTGGGCCTCTGGAGCCCTGCCAAGAGTAAAGCCCAGACATGAATAGAAATCTAGCTCATTAAGTTCAATCTCTTACTCTACCTTCTTCTCATCTCTCTACTTCCACTCTCTCCTATATTTTGTAAATTATTAAAATCATTTTAGAAATTGGCATTTTTTCAGTTCCTTGATGACCATACCTTTAAATATTAATATATCCAATCAAAAAAACCCTTTTTTCCCCTCTTACACTTATCATTAGCCTTTGAAGTTCAGACCAACCTTTTCATTAGCCTTAATAAGAATGCAAGGAAACAAAGGAATTGTCCTACTTACAGTTGGGCCTGAAACACTTATAAAATTTGGGGCTGCAAGGTAAACCTAGGGTCCCATAACAGTAATACTTAAAAGAAGATGTAGTAAATTTTTTTCTTGTTACATTTTTCTGGGAGTCTGATGTTTAAAACTTTAGGACATGACACAATTTACAGAATTTCACATTTGCATTTCACCTGGGCTTTACACCATCTAAACAATTTGTACATATCAAAAATTTTGGGATACAGCAAAAGCAGTACTTAGGGGAAAATTTACATACCTGAGTGCCCATATTAGCAAAGAAGAGAAAGAAGTGATTAACGAATTGGGCATACAACTAAAAAAGCTAGAAAAAAAAAACAAATTAAAAACCCTCAGATAAAGACCAAATCAGAAATCAATAAAATTGAAAGTAAAAGAACTATTGAACTAATAAATAAAACTAGGAGTTGGTATTTTGAAAAAAAAAATAAAATTGATAAAACATTGGTTAATCTAATTAAGAAAAAGAAAGAAGAAAACCAAATTAATAGTATCAAAGATGAAAAGAGAGACCTCACCTCTAATGAAGGAGAAATTAAGGCAATCATTAAAAACTATTTTGCCCAATTATATGACAATAAATATGGCAATCTAGGTGAAATGGATGAATATTTATAAAATTATAAGTTGTCTAGAATAACAGAAGAGAAGAATACTTAAATAATCCCATATCAGAAAAAGAAATTGAACAAGCCATCAAAGATCTCCCTAAGAAAAAATCACCAGGGCCAGATGGATTCACAAGTGAATTCTAGGGGCAGCTGGGTAGCTCAGTGGATTGAGAGCCAGGCCTAGAGACAGGAGGTCCTAGGTTCAAATCTGACCTCAGATACTTCCCAGCTGTGTGACCCTGGGCAAGTCACTTGACCCCCATTGCCTACCCTTACCACTCTTCCACCTAGGAGCCAATACACAGAAGTTAAGGGTTTAAAAAATAAAAAAAATTTAAAAAAAACAATAAAAAAAAACAAGTGAATTCTATTAAACATTTAAATATCAATTAATCCCAATACTCTACAAACTATATGACCAAAATAGAAAAAGAAGTAGCTTTCCAAATTCTTTTTATGTTACAAATATGATACTGATTCCCAAGCCAGGAAGGACAAAAACAGAGAAGGAAAACTATAGACCAATATCCTTAATGAACATAGATGCAAAAATATTAAATAAGGGGGCAGCTGGGTAGCTCAGTGGATTGAGAGCCGGGCCTAGAGACAGGAGGTCCTAGGTTCAAATCTGGTCTCAGACACTTCCCAGCTGTGTGACCTTGGGCAAGTCACTTGACCCCCATTGCCTACCCTTACCACTCTTCTGCCTTGGAGCCAATATACAGTATTGACTCCAAGAAGGAAGGTAAGGGTTTAAAAAAATATATTAAATAAAATATTAGCTAAAAGGCTACAACTAGTTACCACAAGGATTATTCACTACAACTAGGTGGGATTTATACCAATAAAACCCCCACTTTTTGTCACTTTAGGCAGGAAGACTCCCACTAGGGAGCTGCCTCCTAGCCATCCAGCCCCCTAATAAATCTTTTAACTTCATTGAGGTGCTTTTGTAATTCTTTAGGTGGGAAAATTTTCTACAATCAAGAAGACTCTCCCACAACACATCTTCTGACAAATCCAGCCAAGGTTCTTCCTTCTTTAGATGATCATCCTCTCCATTGCAGAAATTGTCCTTGTTCTTAGTGAATGTCAACCAGGGGACACAGGATTTTGAGACTTATCAATGTATAACACTTTTCCAGGGTTAAATACATCCATCTCAGGTTCACTGTTTAGTCACCATTTGAAAGAAACACAAAGCCAAAAAAAGAAGGGGGAAAAAAGGCAGCCAGGAACTCTATGGACCAGGTTCAGCAGCAGCCCATCCCTTAATCTTCAAAGGAAAGTTTCTAATGGTCACTTGACTAGGTTCAAATTTGGCCTCAGACACTTCCTAGCTGTGTGACCCTGGGCAAGTCACTTAACCTCCATTGTCTAACCCTTACTATTCTGCTGCCTTAGAACCAATATACAGTATTAACTCTAAGATGGAAGGTAAGTGTTTAAAAAAAAGTATACATAATATAAGCACCAGGTAAGTTACTTGATCCCTATATATCTCAGTTTCCACATCCATCCATAAAATGAAAGAATTGTACTAGATTACTTAAGGGGTAATTTCTAGCAATAAACATATCATCTATGCCTTTAAGGTTATGAGAGAATCAGGGTAGGGGACTAGTGGGAAATGTCACTGATTTAAACAATGACAAAGTTCATTAAACAATGACAGAGTTCAAAATTGTTAGGTATCACTGGAATTCACTTTATTGGAGAAATGATCAATTCTCTATTTCATTGGCTCGAGCCAACAGATGTCATTTTGAAACACCAAGAGATCTTGGTCCTCTGTGCAGTGGTGAAGCAATCAGCTTCTAGATTTCATCATAAAAGTGACTGGAAGTCTGTCAGCTTTCAGGAAGTGTGTTATTCTTGTCAGCTCCAAACACTGGAGATAATTATTGAGTAAAGCTGTCTCAGTGACTAGAAAAACTCTGCCTTCAAGTTAAAACAATGTTGAACACTTCTTATGCTTTGTTGCTTGTAATTACATAGTAATTCCTTTAATTTGAAGGTGGAATATTGAGTATCAATATGTGGTCATTAGAAAGGGAAAGGTAGTCAATAGGAGGGAACAATTGTTTAAATGGAATGTGGTCCAACTGGGATTTTTAAAGTGAACCACTGAGGGAAGTATTATTTGTTGTTGTTATTGCTATGGTTGTTTTTACTGTAGCTGTGGTCCAGATCTGTGATTTCATTGGTCAAAGGAGTCTTTTACCAATGCAAATGCTCAGAAACTCAGATTCTGACAAATAATTCTGAAAGGTTTGAGTCCACAGGACTATTAATAACACATGTTACCTAACACAGAACAAATAGACTTAAGATGAAGAATGAGGAACACATTTTGGGACATTGTCACTTTGGGAATTTATTTTAATATGCATTCTCCTTATAAGCTTTTTTCTTTCTTTCTTTTCCAATGGAGAGAGGAGAAAGATGGGGAAGAAAGAAATTGAATACTTATCCACTGAAAAAAAATTTTTTTAATGTACATAAAACAATGAGATACCAAAATCCCTAAAACAAACACTTCACACTATTAGAGAGTTGCTAGGTGTCTCAGTGCATTGAGAGCCAGGCCTAGAGACAAGAGGTCCTGGGTTCAAATGTGTCAGACACATTCTAGCTGTGTGACTTAACACTCATTACCTAGCCCTTACCACTATTCTGCCTTAGAACCAATACATAGTATTGATTCTAAGATAGAAGGTAAGGATTTTAAAAAAAAAGAATTTAAGTGGTTACTGTGTTGTTCTAAGTGATGAGGATGCAAAAAAAAAAAAACATTCTCTGTCCTCAAGCAGCTTAAAATGTTTTTTCCCTTTTTTTATTTAGAATATTTTTCCATGGTTACATGATTCATGATCCCCTTCCCCCCCCCTCCCAAATCTGAAAAGCAGTTCCACTGGGTTATACATGTATCATTGTTCAAAATCTATTTCCATGTTATTCATATCTGCAGATCCTTTAACAGCAAAACCCCAATCATATCCCTATCACAATTTCTGTTCCCATAGTTCTTTCTATGGATGTGGACAGCATTCTTTCTCACAAGATCCTCTGAATTGTTCTTGGTCATTGCATTACTGCTAATAGAAAAGTCCATTATGTTCAATTGTGCCACAGTGTATCATTCTCTGTGTTCAACATTCTCCTGGTTCTGCTCCTTTCACTCTGCATCAATTCCTGGAGGTCATTACAGTTCACATGGAATCCCTCCAGTTCGTTATTCCATCAGTATTCCATTACCAGCATATATCACAATTTGTTCAGTCATTCCCCAACTGATGGACCCCCCCCCCATTTTCCAATTTTTTGCTACCACAAAGAGTGTGGGCATAAATATTTTTATTCAAGTTTTTTTCCTTATTATCTCTTTGGGGTATAAACCCAGCAGTAGTATGGCTAGGTCAAAGGGTAGGCATTCTTTTTAAAGCCCTTTGCACATAGTTCCAAATTGCCTTCCAGAATGGTTGCACCAATTCACAACTCCACCAGCAGTGTATTAGTGCCCCATTTTTGTCATATCCCCTCCAACATTTATCACTTCCTTTTGAAGCAACTTAAATTTTAAAGGGGGATAGAGCATGTAAATAACTAAGTATGTATAAGCTATATAGTATGATACTGGAATGAATGAAATACTCTTTAGATTGTATATATTACACTTAAGTTAATTTATTTATTGGCCACCATTGGAGAAAATCTAACAAGCCAGTGAATTCCCTCCATAGCCTGAATAGGTGCCAAAGGAACTGGAGCAAAGTAGCTAGTCTGGGCAAGAAAGAGTCAGACAAAAAAAAATTGACTTTCTTTAGCTTACATCTTATACACCCCTTGTGACATCATCATCTAGCCCTTCCTCAGGACATCTCTGGAAAACAGTCCCTGGGAAATTGGACTCAGAGACCTCAAGCCTTCCCTCAGTATGTCATCACAGGAAGAGGCGGGTCTCCGACATATATCAACAATGCCCTTCTTTCCTCCTCCACACATTGCTGGACCACCATAATTTTCAAACTGACAGGTAGAGCATTACCTAAGATTTTTCACTTTCAGATAAATAAGGAACAGGTCTACACCCTAACTGTAACAAAAGTCAGCAAAGTGAAATGCCCCTAACCCTGTTATCTTTAATAAAGACAAAAAGATCTAGACCTCTAAGACTGAAGGTAAAGATTTTTTTTAAACAAATTGTTCTTAGAGTCCAAAAGAGGAAAATATTTCACAATTTCAATATTAATTTTTCACAATACCGTGGAATAAATATTCTCACAAAAATAGTCCAGCTACATTTTTCACTCAGCATTCTAAGGAGTACCCATGATGGATCAAGAAAATCTTTTTCTAAGGTTATCAGTTGGAGCCCCATTCTGGTATATGTCTTACCCACTTTGTTAGACACTAGTAATTATCACCTCAGTTCCATCAAACCTATTAATATCAATTAGCTTTTATAAAGAGATATTTTTTCAAAAATATATCAAGAATAGTCATACAGATATTCACCACCACCACATGAGACACACCTTCCCTTTTGCTACCTATTCTCTGGAAAGAATGATCTCAAACAGTGCAGTAAATCTCACCAGGTTCACTTCCAAAATGACATGACTGAATGAATGGATGAGTCTACATCTCTGCTACTGCTAAAATAGGGCAGTTAGGTCACTTTGTTCTCTACCATCTGACTTCTAGTCCTTCCCAATATGACTTCTTCTTTCTGATTTTCTGTGCCTCAAGTTCATGACCTTTTAAAGCTCACAAGATCATAACCATCTCTGATGTTCTTCGTCTAAAATCAGAAAAGAGTATATACAATAGAGCCAGAAACAACAGCAGTGCAAAAGAACTGAGAGAGAAGATGGGATATGGATGTCATGTTAGAAGAACCACAGGTAGATCAGTGCTGCTGGGTGATAGATTGTGAAGGGGATTAAGGTGAAAAAAGACTAGAAAGGTAGGAAAGGGTCATGTTAAGTGATTTCCCAATGGTCATGGAGGTATAATATGTCAGAGACAAGATTTGAACCCAGGCCTTTTTGACTCTAAAACCAGCTCTCCATTTTTGTTGTTTTGTTGTTTTTCTGTTGTTTTGGTTCCAATTCTTCATGACCCCATTTGGGGTCTCCTTGGAAAAGATACTAGAGTGGTTTGCCATTTCCATCTCTATCCCATTTTACAGATGAGGAAACTGAAGCCAACAAGGTCAAGTGACTTGCCCTGTATCTCCCAGCTCCTGCCTGAAGGAGGCTGGATTTGAACTCAAAAGATTTGTCTTTCTGACTCTAGATCCAGCAATCTATTCTCTGTGCCACCTAGCTGCCCCTGATCTCCATCTCCTTCCCCTTATTTAGCCAGCTAAGTAGCACAGTGGATAGGGCACTAGATATGAAGTCAGGAAAACTTGAATTAAAATCCTGTCTCAGGTATGAAGTATCTTACCCTAGGCAAGTCACTTATTCTTTGTTTGCCTTACTTTTCTCATCTGTAAAATGGGAATAATAATAACACCTATCTCCCAGGGGTATCGTGGGGATAAAATTAGTTAATATTTGTAAAGTGCTTTGCAAACCTTAAAACACTCTATAAATGCTAGCTATTGCTATAACGTAAGACTAAGAAATATTTTAATACTTCAAGAGCTTTTGTTTTCTTTTTCAATTGATAGAGAGTTTAGCTCTTCTTTTATTTAATAGATGATATTTAAGAATTGCTGTGACTACAGAAGAAAAACAACTGCGTGACCACTAAACTCTAAAGACTAAGACTCTAAACGATCATTCTAATGCAAATATTAATAATATGGAAATAGGTCTTGATCAATGACACATGTAAAACTCAGTGGAATTGTGCATTCGCTACAGGTAGGAGGGTAGGGAAAGAACATGAATCATGTAACCATGGAAAAATATTCTAAATTAATTAATTAAATAAAATTTTTCTAATAAAAAAAGAATTGCTGTGACCAAAAAGAATTCAACACACACACACACACACACACACACACACATCCACAATGAACAATCTGGAAATAATAGTCCTTCCCATGTTTACTAAGCTCATCAATGGCCAACAAACATACTATCCATCGCCAGACCCATGCAAGAAACCTTTTCCACTTAGCAAGATCTACCAGAACTGGCAGAGCATCAGAGTGGGATGCAGTCATGTATCTATGGCTACATTGATAATGCATAAACCATCTTCACACCTATGCTTCAAACGTTCTTGGAAAGCAAGATGGTATCGAAGGATTAGATATGTTCCAGAGAGCACTTTATTGGAGAATTTATATAGTGGCTAATCGAGTAGTATAACCTGCATAATCTTAAGTGGGGTGAGCTGCCTCACAGAATTCCACAGTACCCCCCCAGAACTCCAGGAGAGGGGGCAGTTGAGGCAGTTAAGAATGTGGCACATATAAAAAGCAGATCACCCAGTCCCGTTTTTATAGTAGCCAGTGCTATTTTAGAGGAAAAGACGGAAAGGAAGATAGATAAGGAAATAAAAGTAGTCACTGATTGTTGAACTGAACTCGGTGGCAGATTTAGAGAGAGGTTACAGGATATAGGATTTTACAATATGAAATGCCTTTAGAAAATCAAGCAACCATCTAGAACCCCTCTTTGTGATAGAAAAGAACTTAGGGTGCCTGTCAACTGGAGAAATGCTAAACACATTTTGGTATATGGATATAATGGAATACTATTCTACCATAAAAAAGGGGGGGGGGGTTGGTTTTGGAGAAAACTGGTAAGACTTGTATAAACTGACAGAGAAAAGTAAACAGAACTAAGAAAACAGTACAATAATAGCAACATTGTAATGACAACTTTGAAATACTTGAGACCTCTGAGCAATGCAATGATAGCCATAATTCCAGAAGACTAATAATACTATGTAGTATTTACTCCATAACAGAGAAATGATGAATTCCAAGATGCACTATGAAATAAACATTTTTTAAAATATGGTCAATGTGGGAATTTGTTTTGCTTGACTATGATTATTTGCTCTGAGTTTTTGTTTCCTGTTCCCAATGGGGGAAGGGAAAAATGTGATGAAAAGAAAAAGAATATTTTGCTAATTAAAAATAAAATTAAAATTGGGATCTATTGTCATCTCTTTGTATTCCGCATGTAAAATGCTCAACAAAATTAATAAAGCAGGTGCCTCATTCTAAGCTTATAGTCTACCCCAGCTCAGGGTGGAAGAAAGAAGTATCCTTGTGGTATCAAGATGGAGAGAAATCATTTTTTGTTAATTGAAAGAAAAACAATGTTTTTTAAGTCAAGGAAAAAAAAATCTTTCCATCTTCTCTGTGATGTCTTTGACTTGGTTTCAGAGGAAGGAAATCTTCTATTTGCCTAAGGCTAACAACTCTATTTGCCTCTTAATCCAACTCCTTACAGTTTCCTTTAATACCCTGTCTCAACTCAATAATCCCTTTCTCTTTTATCTTCAAACTTTCACCATGTACAGCAGCAGTTCTCAAGCTTTTTGGTCTCAGTATTCCTTTATATTCTTAAAAACTATTGTGGAACCCCTCCCCCCTACACCAAAGAGTTTTTGTTTATCTGGCTTATATCTCTTGACATTTACATTAAAACATCTTAGTAGTATTATGAAAATAGTTTTGATCTTTCAAATACCCTTAAACTGTCTTGGGAAGTTCCACAAGTCCCCAGATCAATTTTGAGAACATCCATCTAGAGATTCCTTCTCTTGTGCTTAAAAATATACCCAGGTCATCATGTCATTTTGGAGATTAATTTGTAGCTATGCCCAAAGGGATATAAAATCGTGTATGCCCCTTTGACTTAGCAATATCACTAAGAGGTGTGTATTCCAAGGGGATTTTTTTTTAAAAAAGAAATAGGACCTATTTATAAGAAATTATATTTCTAGCAGCTCTTTTTGTGGTGGCAAAGAATTAAAAATTGAGGAAATGCCCATCATTTGGGAAATGACTGAATAAGTTGTGGTATATGATTATGATGGAATACTACTATGTTATAAGAAACGATGACTAGGAGGATTTCAGAAAAACCTGGAACTTATGAAGAGTTAAGCAAGCTGAAGCAAGAGAACATTATTCACAGTAACAGTAATATTGTACAATGATCAACTGTGAATGATCCAAGACCATCTGATTCATCATGAAAAATGCTCTCCACCTTCAGAGAAAGACCTGAACATGGATCAAGTGTACCATTTTCCCCTTTATTTTCTTTGTGTTTTAAAAACACATATAAGTATATTTACACATAAATGTCCACAGCATGACAAATATGGAAACATGTAGCCAATGTATTATAAATACATACACAGCTCATGCTTAAAAAATGTTGATTGACATTTGTGACTGAAAAAATAGAAATCAGCAATGTTGATTAAAGAAAGAAAATGGAAAAACAAAAACAAAAAAAATGTTGCTTGATTCCACCATTCTCTCAGGTTATTATCTGAAACATCACTCTCTGCCAGACTCTTAGAAAAAGTTGTCATCTTGCCTTTTCTCCTTCTTTACCAGTTATACACTTAATCAACTCTCTTAAAAATGTTTAACCATACCATTCTAGTAAAAAAAAAGTTAACAACAAATTAGGTTCCTGTTAAATTCAATAGTTCCCTCTTCCCCGTCCCTCCCCAGTTTCTTGGCAGCTTTTGATACTGTTTGACACCTTCTCCTTAATCTTTCCTCTCCCTGGTTTTCATGATCCTTCTCCCTTTCATGGTTCTCACGCTACCTGTCTGACAACTCCTTTTTTTTCTGTTTTAAAGAAATGGCTTAATAAATATGCATCCATATGTTGATGTAGATTTAAATCATGAGTGCCATTCCATTCCTACACACATAATTGCACAGGAGTGGCTCAGGTTCATCATGAAAATATTTTTTTTCCTTTCTTATACTTTAATTTTTTTATTTTATCTTTTCTCAATGACATGTAAACAAATATTTTTAACATTCATTTTTAAAATCCTGAATTTCCAAATTCTCTCATTCCCCACTTCTCTCCCCTCCCTTGAGAAGGCAAGCAATTCAATATAGATTAAAGATGTGTAGTCATGAAAAACATTTTCATATTAGTCATTGCATTGCAATTTTTTCCTTTAAAACTCTTACCTTCCACCTTAGAATCAATATACTATGTATTGATCCTAAGGCAGAAGAGTGGTGAGGGCTAGGCGATGGAGGTCAAATGACTTGCCCAGGGTCACACAGCTAGGAAGTGTCTGAGGCCAGATTTGAGCCTAGGACCTCCCATCTCTAAGCCTGGCTCTCAATCCACTGAGTTACCCAGATGCCCCCTACATTGCATTTTAAGGTATACAAAGCTTTACATGTATATTATCTCATTTGATCCCCATTTTACAGATGAGTCAAAAGAGGCTTAGACAGTTTATGACTTCCCCAAAGTCCCACAGCTAATAAATGTGTCCTGAAAGATTTAATTCAGATCTTCCTTACTTCAAGTTTATGCTTTTATGTCATTCAAGCCAAGTCATCAAGAAAACATATATATTATCTTATCAGACTTTTTACAGCAAAGGACAATATGCATATTAATTAACTGATACTTCTTTCATTCAGAATGTCAATCCAATATCTTCTGATATCTGACC
>NC_058135.1:203608408-203627025 GCF_016433145.1 Gracilinanus agilis
GGACTGAAGTAGATTTAGGAAGGGAATTCTGATGACAGCTACTACAAGATAAGTTTAAGAATTACTAAGGTTATTTATTCTGTGTTAAAGAGCTATTGGGAGTTTCTCCTAAGATCTCCTGGGAGAATACTTTCATTTCCATTGATTTGACTGGTTAATTTGGGTGGTAACTAGATGGCGACTAGATGGCTAGCAATGCCAAGGAACAAAGGAAAATACACACATATCTGGATTATATATAGCTTTAAGGCAACATTATTCCAAGGTCAAAGGAGATATCCAAGGAGGATGTCCCGCTATTTTCCTTATTTGGAGGCTGAAGGATAGGAAATGGATGTCAGGTGATTTGGGGAGAGAACATTTTAACCTTGGGGTCTCAGGAGTTGCAAAGATCCCATTAGTTTCAGTGAGACAGTGTATCTCTCTGAGGCTAGTCTTTTTTTTTAATAATATAATTTTAAAAAATATTTTTTCATGGTTACATGATTCATGTTCTCTCCCTCCCCACTCCTGGAGCTGACTAGCAATTCTGCTGGGTTATATGTATATTATCACTCTGAGGCTAGTCTTATCAGAATATCTGGATAAGCCAAGAAATCTCTAAGCTAGTGGAGGTCTTCTTAATAAAGAAATCAGTAAGGCTTATCTTGTCCTTGCCAGCCCTACTGTCTCCATTTACACAACCCTGTACCTCTTTTTGTTGTTGTTGTTGTTTTTTAAGATTTCCTTTTTGGGAAGATGTTTCCCCAGAACTCATTGTCTTCTTCCTCCACTGATACTTTCAAGGAAGTCTTAAACCTCTGAAATGAAAGTGTGCTCTTTTTTCATTGTTTTTTTTTTTGCTTTCTTTCCTTTAACTATTTATTCTCCTATTTTTATTTTTTCCTTTATTCCTTTATTTTTTTATTCTCTCCAGGTCATACTGTCAATGTATTCTGCCTTTACATATCTGCAATTCAGTAAATATTTAAGTACAAAAGAGACATTAATCAAAGATGGAAAATCTGTCTTAATGGAGCTTATAATCAGATAGGGGACAAATAACACAAACGCCAATAAGCAAGATACAAAGAATGCTACTTGGGGCAAAGGATAGACTCCTGAAAATGTTCTAGAAAAAATTGGGGAATGATTACTTTTAGCTGGGGGATAGAGTTCAAGAGAGGAAGAATCTAGGAAGTTTTCATGAAGAAGGTAGTTTATCAGATGAGTTTCAGAGGAAAAAAGGATTTCACAAGCAGAGATGAGAGAATGTATATATTTCAGGCATGGAAGATGTTTGTGTGAATGTAAGTAGAGTGCATCAAGAGATTTTAGAACAGCTGGTCAAGTTTTTCTGAATCATAGATTCTGGTTGCAGAATGTGAGAGATGAAGTTCAGTTAGATGGTGGATTCCTCTCAATGAATCACTAAGATGGGATCAGGGAGCCTTTCCATCAAAATAAGTTGTTTCTCATTACCAACCTAAGCCCCATTTCATACAGATAGTATTGAAACAGTTCTTGTTTTGACTGGTTAAAACCCACTTGAATAGTTAGGATAATTGGTTTTGTAAACTGCTAGTTCCAATTAGCTAGCTTACAGTATAAGATTGTAATTCTCTAAAAATCAGCCAATGATGAGCAAGGGAAGAGACCATCTTTGTGAGAGGGACCAGAATTAAAGGGAGTCTGCCTGCTCCCATTCTTTGTGCTTGCTGTAACACTTAAAACACCAGCTGGTGAGTACCCATTCCCCCCAAGGATGAAAAAAAAGAGCCTTTGACACACTGACATGGTGTTCAAGATTCTTTTGAGTAGGTTGGAATTCCTTTCCCAGAATCACAGAACCTTAGAGTTGCATGGGTCCTGAGGAGGCTTTGAATCTAAACTCTCCAATCTTAACTATCATCCTGGGTGTCTTTATCATTTCAGTAGGGACAGCATTGTATGTCCAATAAGGTTGGAAATATAGATTGGTGTCTGGTTATAAAGGATCCTAGTTGCCTAAAGAGCCTATATTTTCACAGAATCTCAGAATTTGAGAATTGAAGGGACCTCATTAACTGTCTTGTCAAACCCATATATGAAAGGAATCTGAACTATAAAATAACTGACAGGTGTTCATTCAGCTTCTCCTTGAAGACTTCCAAATAAGGAGTAAAATAGCCATTGATGACTATGTGGAACACCAGCAATTTACCTTTGTCCTTTTGGAACTTGCCTTCAAGGAACTTGTCTTAGACTGAGCAATAAACCTTAAACAATGATCTCAGCAAAGATAGAATTAGTACATATAATGAAACCTTAAGTACCCTTTTGTCTTAGAAGTTTCTCCCATAGTACATAGGCCTCTTCCAGATAGTCCAGTCCCTGGTTGGAATCCTCCTTCCCTTGTTTCCATGTAAGCCAATCAATTGTCCCCAATGAGTATATAAGATCCCAAGTTGTTCAGTTCATTGGAAAATTCCCTTTCAGGTGCATTTTCCCAGAGACAGTTTTTCCAGAGTCCCAGAGCTTGATTCTGTGTGGCATTTTGCAAATGACTCTGTGAGATGGTCATTAGAGTATTGTCTTCCTTATCCTGATTAAAGACTTGTTCTTTCTAATTACTTTGGTGGTTCTGTGTTTTTCAAGTTTGTCAGTGATAATGGTTGAGAACATAAGTTCTGGGCTTTGTCCATATTGCATTTCTAGTGTTCTATTTTTTTATGATTTAAAATTTTTATTCATTCATTTATTTATTTTGAACATTTTCCAGGGGTTACATGATTCATGTTCTTTCCCTCCCCTCTTTCCTCCCCCTTCCCATAGCCAATGAGAATTTCCACTGGGTTTTACATATATCATGGATCAAGACCTATTTCCATATTATTAATATTTGCAATAGAGTGATCATTTGAAGTCCAAATCCCCAATCATATCCCAGTCGAACCATGTGATCTAGCAAATGTTTTTCTTCTGTTTCTATTCCTACAGTTCTTTCTCTGGATTGTGTTCTTTCTCATAAGAGCCCCAAAATTGTCCTGCATCATTGCATTGCTGCTTCTAGTGTAGTCTTAGATGAATGTTTCTCTATAATAACCTTAAATGCTTACAAATTTAAATGTTAGCCAATGTTTGAAATTGTATTAACTGTTTGTTCCTCAATAACTGAGAAAATAATAGAATTTGTGATCTGGCTATCAGAATCTCTAGCAGGAGACAAAGGAAAGGTCCAGTATTCATGACATTTTATTTTAGTGTTTTCTTTAACAGAATTTGGCATGGTGAATGTGGAAAATAATATTCATCAACAACAGTTTTTTTAAAATAATGCCAGTAATGAGATGTATTTTTATTCTAGATATTAACTCTTGATTTTAATGTTATAATTCCAAATGTTTAAGCATAATTCTGGCTAGATAACACGGGACTTTTCTGATTAATATGTTGTAAGAAAGTTATTTTGGGTTTGGTACACTGCAGACCTGACAGTTTATTGCAAATAGACAAGAACTAGTTGGGAAAATACTTTGTGACTAAACATAAAAAAACAAACAAACCTGGAACGTTTTAATCAAACAGCCCAAGTTTCTCTTCAAAGTGACTTCTGCCTGAGACCAAATGAAAGATGGTTGGGGCACAGCTGATACAAATGTGGTCTTTTCTTGGAGCCACAGGTGAAAATGGAATAAAAAGAGAACTAAACCAGAACCACTGGAACCATAATTATTATCCCAGACATTTCCTAGGGAAGTCAAAACTCCCAGACAAGGTTACTGTACAGCCTGAACCTGAAGGAGTACAAGGAACCTTATAGCCAAATGGGAAGGATCTCACCAAGTCTCTGAAGACTCCTAATGTGCCTAAGTAATCTCTTCACTCTCCCTTCTATTGTCCATTAGATTTCTTTCAATACATGTCCCTGACCCAGTTATAGAATTTGGTCTTATTATTTTCCCCCCAGAAAATCTAGTGGTACCTACTCTGAACGAGGTCTCTTTTAAGAAAGGCAGTTATTCTGCCCTGAGAACTAGAAAAGTCAGAAAGGAAAAAAGGTAGTCTTCATTTACAACTAAAGTAAGAAAGTTTCAACTCAGTTATGTTTATTTTGTTATGAGGTTTAATATAATATCTATTATTTTGGATATTTGCAACGAATTTTCCAGAGTGCTTTTTGAAGTTTGTGTAAATTTTCATATATCCAATATTTTTGTAAAATTGCAGAATATAATTATTTCTTAAGTCAAGAGAATTTAGGAAAGAATAGTGGAATCTGATAATTTTATCAAAATAGTTGTAACAGCGGAAGATAGTTGTATTCAACCCTAAACATGATTAGAGAGAACTGTTATTTGAGGTTAAATTGTATGGGAACATAATTAGAAATGCTATGGAAAAAATTGGTAGATAATGTAAGCAGTCCAGTGGGGTATCTTCTTGTAACTACACGTATAGTTCCATATCATAGGAAAGCTGAGAGGGTTTTCAGTTGTCTTCCCTAGAAAGAAACTTCAGTTTTATACCTGGCAGGTTCTATACATGACTTTGCATCTTTGCCAACCTCTACGTGGCATTAATTAATATTCCAAGTTTAGGGGATTCAGAAATCTTACTCTTACTTTAGTTATTCCCCTTATCTCTCCTTTTACAGCAAGGTTTCTGTAATTATGAAAGGTGATATAGTCCTAGGTCAGCTAATCCTCAGATACATATAGGAACTGAAGATGGAGGTATGTAGAATTTTTAGTCATTCAAATAATAAAGCAGTGAGGAATAGTTCCAAGCATATTTCTTTTTGACTTCTCTTTGACTTCTGCTTTCATTCTTCTTTCCTTGTGTACATTTAGAAAGAAGTCTCTTAATGGTCTCTCTAGTGTTATTTTGTTATTGTTGTTGCCCTTGGTTACTGTATTTGTTTGCCCTTCCTGTGTTTCTATTGTCTGAGGTGCTTAAGAAGAAAAGAACTTCTTCAGGTTTTTTCTTTATCCTAAAACTATTTCTAATTTTCTATTGAAAATCCATCTTTTAAAATTTTATGTTTAGGCTCAGATTTTCAGGGTAGGTCACCTTGGCTACAAGGGAGTTTCGTTGCTCTTTGGAACATTTTCCATTACTTTTTGTGTTTTCTGGTGGATACAGAATAATCTTGTGGTGCTTGAATTTCCTCTTCTTTATATTTGAAGGCTCTTTCCTTCATCACTTACAGAATTTGTTCTTTCTCAACAGAATTGTTTGATTTCACCACTATGTGTCTTGGAGTTTGCCACCTCAAGGTTTTTGTTTTTGTTTTTCTAGAGGTGATCTTTGAATTTTTAAAACTGTCACTGTGTTTTCTGTTTTCTGAAGTGCTGTGCAGTTTTTAAAAAATTTTTATTTCTTTTGTTATAGTCAGACTTTTCATCTTGTCTTCTTCTTGGAGGCCTATATTTCTTAAGTTGTCTCTACATCCTGTCTTCGAGATCTTTTGCTTAGAGAGTATGTTGTAATGTTATTTTTTTTACTTCTCTTCTTCTAGATTATCTTTACTTCTATGTATTATCATTCCCAATAAGTTAATCTCTCTTTTGTTTCTTTGGTGAAACTTGCCACTGCAGTTTCAAGTTTTCTATTCTGCCAATTAATTCTTCTATGCAGGCCATAAATTCTTATTTCTTTTAAAATCATTCAGGAACAACATATTGAGATTTCATGCTCTTTTTAAAATCTACAGGGTTGGGACAGCTAGGTGACTCAGCAGATAGAGAACTTCTGGGTACAGAAGTTCCTGGGTTCAAATCTGGCCTTAGACACTTCCTAGCCGTGTGACCCTCGACCAGTCTTTTATCCCCCAAGTTGTCTAGCCCCTAACTCCTTTCAGGCTTGGGACCAATACTTAAGTTTTGATTTTAAGATAAAAAGTGAGAGTTAAAAAAAATCTATAGAGTCCTCTGCCACTTCCTTCAGGTGTCAAATTTTATTTTACAATATTTATTCATGATACTTCGACTCTTACTAGATCTGGAGTCTTATTTTCTTTTGCTGTTAGTATTTTCTTTTTGGTTTTTCTGCTTATGCTCAAGTTCCCTGAGTTTTCTTTCTCTTAAGATCTTTGGTAATTTCAGTCTTTTCCCCCTATGTTGTTCAGTTTTCTTTTCAATTATGTGAAGGAAATTTATTTTTTCCTCTCTCTTCTGGGGTCACACACTTGACCTCATCTCCTGCTGACCTGGAGGTTGGATTGTGTGAAGTATTAGTATTGGGTGAATTGAATCACAAGGATAGAATGGCAGCCAGAAAAATGGAGCAACAAAGTAGAGACCACAGACAGGGGGCCAGGTGATTTCCCTTCCACTAACCTCCTGGATTGCCACCTCTCTCCCCGAGCAGCCCAGGCAAAATAGAAAGCCATGGTTGGTTCCTGAGATGTGATGTGTAAGAGTTAGAGAAAAGATTTGATAAACTTAGACAAGAGAGAATTTGGGGCTCTTCATTTCTGTGTTTGGAGCTGACTAGACTTGCTTTGTAGCATGGCTAGGAGGCCCTCATGGTGGCCATAGAATAGCAAGCTAAATGGAGCAGTAAGTAAACTATATATGTATATAAAATATATATAAGTAAGTAAACTATTGTTAACTTAGAAAAAACGCGGGACTATTAAATAGTCATAAAACCACTCTTTAATCAAGGGAAAGGGGGATGAGGGCTACTTGGCCTCTTATGCAGAGCTGCGCCTTGTGTAGAGTCTAAAGGAACACTGCTTCGCTCTGCTCCCTGATCCCCCTGGGAGTGACACCGCGCTAGATGACCACTCCTAGGGACAAAGGAAATTGGGGAACTTATATACCATTTGGGAAGATCTAGGGGCCAGGAGAGATGATTGACATTATACTGACAGGATACAATCAAGCTAGAGAAAGGGATCATAGCTAGAGGCTAGGGTGTAGGGGAAGGAGCTACTTACACAATGGATACTAAAGGATAGTTCCTGCCCAGGTGTGCCTTCCTGGGACAGGGTCTCTGATACAATGGGCAAGACTACCTAGGACAAAAGGGTATTTAGCATTTACCCTGGGGTCCATTATTCAGTCTGCAACTGCTAGCCTGAGATTCCCTTCAGGGTGGATTCCCACGGGAACAGGGAACAAGCGCTTTGGGGGTCTCCAACCTACAAACTATTTCTAAACTTGGGGTTCATCATATCTCACTAAGCTACAAGTTTGGGAACTCTAGATTCCATGTCGACACTATATATATACATAATATATAAAATAGAAGATACGTATATCTTCTATTTTTTCACCTTTTCTCCTACTACTTTTGATTTAATAAAATTATTAATTTACAGCCAGTCTCTTAATTTTCACCCTTACACAATCATGTCTATCTCTTCATGACCCCATTTGGGGTGTCTACATGGAATCTAGAAACCCCAAACTTGTAGCCTAGTAAGATCTGACGAACCCCAAGTTTTAGGATTAGCTTGTAAATTGGAGACCCCAAAGCTTGTATTTGTTCTCTGTTCCCAGGAGAATCCTCCTTGAAGGGAATCTCAGGCTAGCAGTTTCTGACTGAATAATGGACCCAAGGTAAATGACAATACCAGTTAGGTGGGCCTAAGCAAATGCTAAATATCTTTTTGTCTTAGGTAGTCTTCCCTATTGTATCAGAGATCCTTTCCTTAGAAGACCCTCACCTGGGCAGGGACCAAACTTTTAGTATCCATTGTAGGTAGCTCCTTCCCATATACCTTAGCTTCTAGCTATGATTCCTTTCCCTGGTTTGATTATATCCTGACCGTAAAGTTTGAGCACTCCCATTTCCTTGTAGCTATGGTAATGTCAATCATCTTTCTCTGCCCCTGAATCTCCCCCAATAGTATATAGGTTCCCCAAAATTCTTTTGTTCCTAGGAGTTCTCTATCTAGTGCCATTGGCTCTCCCAGGTGTCAGTGTCCAGAGCATCCAGAGTTTCAATCTTAGGAATTCTACATGAGTGTTAACACACAGTTCTGTGTGGAGGCCTAATATTGCTCTGAACCCCTTTCCTTAATTGAAGAGTGGTTTTTCTGACTATTTAATAGTTCTGTGTTTTTTCCCAGTCAACAATGATTTAGACAAAAATTTTGGAGTGGTTTACCATTTCTTTCTCCAGCACATTTTACAGAGGAGAAAACTGAAGCAAAGTGGGTGAAGTGACTAGCTCAAGGACATACAGCTAATAAGTGTCTGAGACTACATTTGAACTCTGGAAGATGAATTTTCTTTATTAAGCCATTGCTTACTTTCTGATTCTTTCCCCTCTGGTGGTAGTTTCCCTGGGGGGGTTATATCTCAAGGCATCACAGCCTCTCCTGATGCTGGGTAATTCTTGGCTCACTTATCCTGATCTCTTTTCCAAGTGGCTCCCCAGCCAGAGAGCTAGCCCCAGTTGGATGCTGGGCTCTTTCAAGCTTAACTGGATTGCCACGCAGCCCCCATCACATGAGTCCTGACTGATTGCCTCTGTTCCTCAAGTTCAGTGGCCCAGAATGTTGCTGCTATCACATCCTAGGCAAATTTCTGCTACTTGAAGTCTGGATTTCCTAGCACTTGGGAGTAGAGTGAGGTTGGGTATAGAACTGAGCTCTGTTAAAGCCTAAAATTTGGGGTTCCCTTCCCGCATTCCCTCTGTTCCTCAGCTCTCCAGGAGAGCTCTGTTGTTACACAGAATAATACAGTTGGCTACTCTATCCTGAGTAAATTTCTGATTTTTGTCGTCTGTGTGTCCTTGGGAAGAAGATGTGGGGGATAAGGGGTTGCGATGTGGAGTTGGATTCTGTTGCTGGGAGTAGGTCTTCTTTTGCAGTCTTGATGCTGATGAGTGGGATATAATATCTTTCTCATAAGAGGTATTAAGTACTTAGTTAGAAGTTAGTACTTTCTCTTCCTTTTAGAACACCCCCTTATTTAAAAACAAAAAACGCTTGGACTGTCCACTTCACATTTCAAGGGCCTCGAGGAGTGAAAATAGTTCCCTGGGCACAAAGAGCCTCCACCAATGGTAATTCACAATCCATCAATGCCCTCATTTTGTAATTCACAACCCAGTAATTTACTTATCTTTTAACTAGATGTCAAACTCATTTCTTGTAATCTACAACCCAATAATTCACTTACTAAATGTCTAATTCACTTCTAGACATCTACAATCTGGTTGTATCACTTAGGGTAATCTGTAACCCAGGAATTCACTTATCTTTCTAAAGATGTCAGAGATACAACTTCTGGCCAGAACAAAAGGTGGGAGGAGGGAGAAGGGAGGAGGCAGGTGGAGAGAGGGGGAGTTCCTTAGGCACCCAAAGCGGAGGAATGTCCCTTTCCAGAAGGAATAAACTGCTATCTTCCAAATTGGCTTCCAAACTCCATGTTTGTGAACTTCTTTTAGAGGTGGGGCCCACTTTGGGTGCCTAAGGAACTTCAAAGTATTGAGCCCAAAGACTCAATTTAGAGGGTCTTCCAATCTAAGAAACTCCTTATCTCTTTGTCCTACATTTTGGCTTGTGTGGATTTAATATAAATTTTACCGCTTATTCTGTTTGAAAACCCATTTTGGTTGGTATCAGCCCCATCCTTTGACTGGCTTGCTGGCTGCTCTGAAGGGTTTGGTTTAAGTCCCACATGATTC
Organism: Gracilinanus agilis; assembly: GCF_016433145.1. Lineage (NCBI taxonomy): Eukaryota > Metazoa > Chordata > Mammalia > Didelphimorphia > Didelphidae > Gracilinanus > Gracilinanus agilis. Next base: position 203,618,015 of record NC_058135.1, read on the forward strand.
CTGCATCTGGAGGATGGGCCTCTGACACGGACTAAAATTAAGTCTGTCCAACCAGAGAAACCTAGGAGGAGTGGCAAAAATAGCTTTATAGGAAAGTGGACTGAGGGAGTGAGGACTCTGTTTTTGAGTGTTTGACTCTTGGTGTAGAGGGAGTGGAGACTCTTCCTGGTGCGCCCACTTTTGGTTGGTGAACAGAAATAGTATGACAAATTCAGAATAATTAAGATCAGCCAGATGATCATGTGACTTTCTCTTTCTCTATAACTTTTACTAATAATTATAAATTAATAAATAGTCTCCAGAGAATTTTAATCATAACAGGTTCATTTCATTATATTCACTTTGATCTTAAGTCTTCCATCCATACACACCCCTTCAAAATACCTAGGAAATGATGCAGTTCCCAGGGTTGATAGATGACATTTTCCCATATAAGGATGAAACACTGGCCTTTTGGATCACTTATGATTAGTCTTTCATTACCTTTCTATGTCTCTTATATGTCAGATTTTTCAGCTGAGTTCTGAGTTTTTCCTTTGCCTTTTATAATTATGCTTATCTTTGCCAGGTATGCTATTCTTGGTTGTAAGTCCAGTTCTTTTGCCCCCTTAAAATGTTGTGCTTCATGTCTCGTGTTCATTTAATTTTTTTGAGCCTGCTAAGTCTTATGCTATTCTAACTGTAGCTTCACAGTATTTAAATTGTATTTTTCTTGTTGCTTGTAAAATTTTCTCCTTAACCTGGGAGCTATAGAAGTTCATAATGATGTTCCTGTGCATTTCCATCTTTGAGTCTCTTTGAGGTGGTAATTGGTGTTTAAGGATAAGTGATAAGGGATAGAGGGAAAACTGTGAATTGTTTTTGAGAGGAAAGGAGGAGAATTTAGATACAAATCTTGGGAGAAGATTCTGATAAGGAGAAAAGGATCTTGGGAGTTTTTACTGGAAGTAACTGGGACTCTGGATCTAGCTTTGACTGAGCTGGTAAGGAGGATCTTTTTCTCTGTTATTCCTTAAAAATCCTAATCTTGTAGAAAGATTAGTGATTTCTGGGCTGGAGAATTTGCCATTGGAGATCTGCCTTTTCCCTGAAGTACAGAGACCTGTCCTGACAGAGGCCTGAGATCCATCTGTCAGAAATCCACTTGGTGAAGGTAAACTACAGAGTTTGGTCATCTGGGACTCTGGGTATGCCTAGGAACAACCCCAGGCTTTAGGTAAGGGCTCAAATACATCTGTGAGTCCTTCCTCTTTATCCTTTTTGACAATCCATACTAATTAGGTTAGCAGATAGTCAGATAGCTGAGTTTAGGGGTCTTAGTTAGAAATAAGGAGTTTAGAGTAACTTGAGTGAATTCTCAAGAAGAATGAATAATTTACTGTAAGGTGAAAGGGTAGGTAGAGATTAGATCTATAGTTTTAGGAACCTACCTATCATTTCCCTTTACTCCTATTATAAAAATTAAACTTTGTTTCTAAAGCCCAAGGGATTTGTGTTTACCGGCCTAGATAGGTAACTAGGTGGATGGTTATCATCTCCCATCCATCTAGGAAGGATTTTTATTTCAGGTGGATTCATTCCATTTCTATTTTACCCTTTATTTCTAGAATTTCTAGGAAGTTTTCCTTGACGATTTCTTGGAGTATGGTGTCTAAACTCTTTTTTGATAATAACTTTCGGGAGTTGTTAAGATTAAAAATGATAAAGACAGATGTAATAATATAAATTAGTAGTTTATTTAAAACTATGGCCATGCTGGTAAAATATATATAAGACCGCACCTATCTTATATATTTACCGCCAGAGCCCATCTTCTAGCCAGCCCTCAGGAAGGTCAAGAGGCCTTACTTTCGGTTCTCCTCCCATTTAAACTGTCCTATGCTTCGGGACACAGGCGTCCCCACACCCAAAGAACCGGAAACCGGAAACCTGTTGGACCACGGGAAATGTAGTTTGATAGTCCCCACGTGTCCATAGAAAATATATATATATACTTTTAAATGGCATCTCCCAAATTCCAATTATACAAAGTCCAACTATTCTTATAATGTCTCTTCTTGATCTCTTTTCCAGGTATGTTGTTTTTGTGATATTTCATATTTTCCCCTATTATTTCATTCTTTTGATGTTGCTTTATTATTTCTGGTTTTCTTGGGATATTGTTAGCTTCCCCATGTCCAATTCTACTTCATAATACATTACTGTCTTCTGTGAGTTTCTGGATTTCTTTTTCCATTTAGGTGATTTTTCTTTCCTAATTTTCTTGGGTTTTTTTGCATTGTTCTTATTTTTTGTCTAATTTTTCCTCCATCTCTCTTAATTTGTTTTTAGAGATCTTTTTTAAGCTCTTTTTGAGTTTATGGTAATTTATTATATTTCTTTGCTGTTTTTGAAGTAGGTGTTTTACTTCACTGTCCTAAGAATTTGAGCCAAGTTCTTTTTTGTCCCCATAATAGCTATTAATGGTTGTATTCTTTTACCTTTCTTTGCTCATTTTTATTTATTCATTTTAAATTTTAGCAGCTAGGCTAACAGACTTAATTACTAAATCTTTGCTAGATTCCCAAGGTTCCTATAGTGTTGAGATATGTTACCTCAGGATTCAGGATTTTTTGTGTATGTGTTTGTTTTTTCCTAGCTTCTATTTAGTTATCCCAGATTTTACAGTCCAGGAGCAGATTTACTCCCAGTCTCCTACTCAAAACCCAGCCCATGATTGACCTCATACGCTTCAAGCAGAACCTGAAGACAGTTCGAGCACTGAAATTGCTAGCAGATAGTATACCTTTCCCTGTGGCAGCAACCAGGAACTCCACTCTCTTGGGAATGACCTCACCTGATGGGGTCCATCCCTCAGCAACCACACTTACCTATGTAAACTCTTTCCTAATTCTTCCTCTGCTATTGCCACAGCCTGGGATAGAATAGATTTCTAGTCCATATTCTTCAGGCCTCTAAAGTCCTTTATTTGTTAGCAGTGTAAGATTTAAATTAATATCCAACACTTGTCAGAGAAATCTGATGCACCTGAGCTGCATTACCCAGCACTCTTTTGAGTTGCATCCCCACCTGGCATCCTTGCATTTCAGAAATAAATTTTCTGAAGACCTTTTGTTTTTTCTCTTTACTTAGGCTCTTTTTGGGCTTTGGCTTTGGTAAGGCTTGGCAAGTGTGGGTCTCTGGCTCTGTGCTCTGCCCACTTGGCTGAAGGAATCCCTTTCTCTCTCACTTTGTTATTATTAAATCCTAGAAATGTAAATACTGGGAGAATTCATTCAATTTTACTCTCACATGTAATTGGCAACATGAAGGGACTTCAGAACTTTAAAGTGAGTAGAGAAACCAGGTTTCTTCTCCTGCCATTGGCTCCCTTCTCCCCTCTCCCCTTTCCCTTCTCCCTTAAGAACTTTCCCAGACTTACTGCCTAACATCACCCACCAGAAGAGATGGGGACTGGCTTCTCAGCTGGCTTTGTGCTCTGTAGCTATTTTTCTGCCTACACAACATACAAGGAAAAAAAATAAAAATTTTAAAAATCAAAAATATATAGTTCACAATTAGTGACATACTGTGTTTCCCCAAGGATAGGCAGAATGCAAAGGTTTCTCACTCAAAATGAGATCCATTTCCTTTTTAACTTAACTGTGATCCACTGCATGAGTGTACATAATTTTCACTAAGAAAACAGCTTTATAAAAAATAGCATTATAGCAGCTAATGCACATTCCAGAAGTACCAGATTCCCCCAAATTATAATACCCATTTAATGACAATAGCAAACAAACCTGAAACTAATGGATACTTGTCACAAGTTCTCCAGATTTAGCAAATCTTTCAACCTTGGCTGAGATATTTTTTAAGAAAGTCTATTACTGCCATAATTCCAAAATTTGGCAGAAAAGCCCAGAAAAAACCTCTGTACTACTGATGAAAATCTTTTGGGTCTAAAATGTCACCAAGACTCTAGATCATTCTGGTGGAAGGGCAGAATAAGCTAAAAAGTTACAAATATAAAAAACCATTCAGAAGCTACTAGACTTTGTGTAAATGGAATCAGCTCGAGCCCATTCATAGTCAAAAAATCTACCCATCCTGGGCGTAGAAATGATGTCACTCTCACCTCCCTTAGTGGGGAGGGGAGACGAGTTACCCACACGTGACAATGAGTAGCAAATCAAGAACAAGGGACTGCCCTTTGGGCAGTCCAAATCAATGTAGAGACTGCCATTTGTCCATTTGAACTAGAGGTGGACCCGCAGGAAGTGACAAAGGACACTATCTCTTTAAGTATGTTACTTACTTCCTGTTGAGGAGTTCCTGATTCAAATTAGGTGCTGAAGGAGCTCCTGAGACCACAGACAGCTTACACTCTGTATTGTCACGTGGGTAAGTTAGGCTGACTTCCTTGGCCTAGCTGGGCCGCTTCCAAACTCTGCCTATCTGGCTGTTGGGCCTTGTGGCTTACAGCTTCATTTATTTAGCCTTTTAACCCTCTCTCTCCATCCAGGCCTTTGGCCTGGACTAGCCTCTCCCTTTCTCTTTATTCCTACTCTTTACCTACCAGATTGTAAATAAACTCCTCAACCCAATGCTGACTTGGGTCTGATTTAATTACTGAATCAACCTGAATTGTTGATTCCTGGCGGCCACACTTTAAATATATATATATATAATACATAAAATTTCCCTCTTACAACTTCATGAGAAATTCTTCCTCTCAGGGACCATTCAGTGATACCATTCCTCCTAGGAAAACCTTCCCACTTCTCATATGAGATTATAACCCATCATGGGATAACCAAAACCCTTGGGAAACCTCTCTCTTCTGTCATGAGACCGTAACAGCTGTAAAAGGCATGTCTTTATATGTCCCATCCATTGCAATGTGGAGACGAGGACTACAATAGTGAAAATCATTTCAGATGTCTCATCCATTACATTTTTTTAAATGCAGAGGTGGGGAATATAATAGAACTACAGAACTTCACTTCAGTTACTAAACAGATCCTTTACCTCTTGTTACAAACAACTCAAAGGTAGGCAAATGATCAATCAGAGGTAGTGGTGCTACTGGATATCTAAAAACCATTTCTGAAGGACCTTTAAAATCAATTTAAATTTTTAGATCATTAAATTTTCCAAAGGTTGTATACATATTGTAACCAGTTTTATGGAGTCCATCCATCATCATCTATGTGACAATTAACAAAGGCAAAAAGGCACAAAAGGCTGCATAGGCAACATGTGACCTTGATGGATCTGGTGACAAACCCAGTGTCCACAGAGACCTATGGTTTTGTCATGGAAAAGGGTTTGCGCAAGTTGTTTATGGACTTCTACAATGATATTTTCTCCAGTCTAATCATATCGGGAGGTACAAATAAAAATAGTAGGACAGTGCAAAAAAAAACAGTGTAAGAGAACATATAGCTACTAGCCAAAACACAGTAACTTAAAGTGACATAGAGTAACAGAATATATTAGATTAGATCAATATGTGAACTTAACAAACAAAATTAAATCATAAAACAAACAAAGAGCAAATACAATATATGTAATAGGATACAGGCACTGAATTCAAGAGTCTTTTTTTTTCAATTCCAATATGTGAAGAGTAAAATTAATATGCAAAGTACTAAATATTATATTTACAAATATTTTATTAGTAATAAACTAACAAAAGAGACCAACTAAAAGGTACTAACCAGCTCGCTCCCAGGAACCAAAGAGAAAGAGGGAGGAGTTTGTAATGGTGAGGCACCAGGGATGTTAAATATTATTATTAAAATGTAATCTAAATGGTTTGTGGGTTCACACTGGGTTGAAGGAGAGACAGGACCAACCAGGATAGGGAGACCAGGGTTTATGCCAAACTGTTAACTGTCACAGGAATGGTAGTTAGGCCCAACAGTCACTCAGCCCTCCTAGGCTAGGGTCTATGGAACCAGCAGGAAAAAGGTAAAAGTTTATAACAGTTTAATTGAGGGAAACAATAAAAAAGGATGGGGATAAGGGATTCTATACTTACAACCTAAGGGCAAACCACAGGGGCAAGGGAAGGACTTGACTACACTATTCTATTGACCTAAGCCAGGCAGGGTCCAAAGGAAGCAGTACTGAAGTCAAAGGGAAAGCTCCTCCAAACCTGGTTCCAGCAAGGTTTGGTCAGCTCAGCTAAAGGGCCTGAGGATGGCTTTCAATTGGGGTCTCACGGTAAATCCAAGGATGGTCACAGAATGCCAAGAGCCAACTCCTCCAGGACAGTTGACCCAAGTAGGGAGAGTGAGTTTGCAACGCTGTCCACCAGATCACAAACCGCTTCCCCACTTGGTGCTGCTCTGCAGGTCTGTTGTCCACTCCTGAAAGCCTCCACCTCTCAGGATCCCAGGGAATCTGGATGCAGTTTTTCCCTAACTCTGAGATCTCCCAGGGTTAGCAACAGTTATGTTCCCAACCACTATGGAGTCTCTCTCAGAGTCTAAGCCCCACTTCCTGCTCCTTCATTCCATCTTGGAATCCTCTAGCCCTTCCTGCTTGGTCCAACACTAATAATAAATTAATCTTCCTCACAACAAGTTACAGCCAACTATAAAACAATAACATGTCCATGTAAACGTGGAGGCACAAGAGAGATTAAAGGGAATTTTGGGAAAACTAAGGGACTTATTGGGGATGAAGTCCAAGGTTCAAAATTTCCATTTATATATAACCCCCTGTGATCCTTTGGGAGATCAGTCTCCCTAATGGATCATAAAAACAATCAACATATAAATTACAATAATTTGTGGATAAAAGAGGAAAAAAGAACAAACTCAATGATTGCTACATTAACAAAAATCCAATTTGGGGGCAATCCCCTTTGGCATAAAAGTATACATTCAAAACAAATGCTTTCAACCCCACAAAATTCAAATTCACATCCCAAAGTTAAATTCTGCATCTTTTTGATGTAGTGTGTGGTCTCTGCAGGCACCTTCATGGCATCTTCTCAAAACAGGTTCGTTGTCTGGATTCTGGGAGGTAGCAAATTTCTTATCCTAAAATTTCCTAATTTCAAATCAAAGTTCACAACAATAACAAAGTCCCCCTTGAAGTGGATAATAGCACAGGGATCACTCAGGGATACATGGTTTGAGTTATAAGGTATATGAATCAATTGCAAAAGAAATCAAAATATTTTTTAAAATCCACATAAAAGAGAAAAAATAATTTGTGGATAAAATAGAAAATGTCAAAGTCTTATGTCTAAAAAAATCTAAGTAAAGGAAAAATAAAACTGTAACAGGTCTTTGAATCAGGGCCCAATTAAAGTGATTTAAGTAATTATGCACTTGCCCAATCAGTAGCCAGGACTACAGAAAGTTTGCCACACTTATAAAAGACAGAAAAGAGATTAGATTATAGGGAGCCCAAATAGTAGCCAGGATAGTGTGATTGGATAGAATGTGGTTCAGAGGAAGTCCTGTTTCTTAACATATGTTAAGTGCTGCAACCTCAAACCCCAAAATAAGTTCAAATCCTCTTGACTTGGTTTAAAATTACATCAATCCCACTGGGATTGGTTGGTCTCATTGACCTTGTCCTCGATATGTACTATGGAGGTTGGCTTTGTGCTTCTTTAGCACTGTGCAGTGGCTCTTTTTAAATACTCTTCTGGAATCAGACAGAATCATTAAGCAAAATCCCATAATTATTTAAACAATCAATGGCATTATTCTATAGTTTAAAGCCTTTTGGGTATGCACTGAAATAGGGGAATGGGGGAATACAGGAATACTTGGTGTGACATTTAAAAACACAACTTAGGCAGGGGAACTAATTAACCTTCTGTGAGTCCTTTAGGGTTATATTGAGACAATAGGAAGTAACATTAAAGAATTTTAATAATGAATAAGGTGAGGCAAGTGAGTAATGGGGCAAACTATTCTTAACAGCTACAGGAGGGAAGAAACAGGGGTTTAGGTGGTTCAGGGAATCAGGGCAGGGGAGATAAAACTTACACTACACTATATTAGGCTAAATGCAAGCTTGACAGGATTATGGGGATCTCATTGCTTGCTCCAATGATATTCTCAGCTGTCTCAGGGTCCAGGATGTTGGTACGGTCCACAAACTTCACTGGGTCACTCCAATAGTCTGTCACAGACCTGGAGGTCCACTCTCCAAAGCTACTGATAAAGACCTATTTGTAGTTCCTCAAAATGCAGTCCAAGTGGGGTTTCTCCAATGAGATCAGGGCACAAGTTCCTCCGCCAGTGGCAAAAACTCCCAACTGTCCCAGAGTTCAAAAGCCCTTAGAATGTTCAGCTCAAGCTTTCATTTTCCAATATATTTTTCTAAATTTTCACCTATCTACCTTGACTTATTCCTTATTATAGCATCAATATTAGAACAAATGTATTTTAAACTTATATTACTACAAATTTAAAAAAGATCAATATTGATCATGTGTTCAAGTACAAAAATGAGAGAAAAAAGAAATTAAAAACTGTATTGCACATACAAGGGAAAAAAATAAAAGAATGTTTTAAAAATCAAAAATATATAGCTTAGAATCAGCAAAAGGTTTGTCACCCAAAAAATGAGATCCAATTTCCTCTTTAAACTTGGCAATGAACTACTGTGAATGTAAATTATTTTTACAGTAACAGATTTATAAAAACAATAATATAATAGATAATGTACATTCAAATAAATAACAAATTCCCCAAAATCACAATAGCCCAGTTATTGACAGTAGCAAAGAAATCCATTATTAAATAGGATTCACATTAGCTTATAGATAGCCACTTGCTGTGTGATGTTTAAAAAAATCTATACTTGTCACAAATTCTACAGGTATAGCAAATCTTTCAACCTTGGCAATTGCTGATGAAAACCTATTTGGGTCTAAAACATCACTAAGAATTTTAGATCCTTCTGGTGGGAAAGTAAATTAAACCAAAAAAGTTAAAATATCATGCAAGCAGGAGCTATTTTTGGCTTCCTGCTACATATATATATATATATAT
>NC_058135.1:203627309-203639551 GCF_016433145.1 Gracilinanus agilis
CCTATTTGGGTCTAAAACATCACTAAGAATTTTAGATCCTTCTGGTGGGAAAGTAAATTAAACCAAAAAAGTTAAAATATCATGCAAGCAGGAGCTATTTTTGGCTTCCTGCTATATATATATATATGCCTATCATCCATTCAGAAGGTATCTAAAGTCATTTCTAAAGACCCTTTATAAAATTACAATTTAAATTCTTAAGTCATTTATGCTTCAAGGTTGTATAAGCAGCACTTGACGGCGATAGTTAAGATGACAAATCCAGGATACATAAGACTTATGGGCTTTTTACAACTTAAAAAAAAATTTGTGTAAGAAGTTCATGGGCTTTTTACAATGATATGTTGTTCAGTAAAATCATAGGGAAGTGGTACAGATAAAGAATCATAACAGAATAGATATTAATTAGAGTAATACAGATAAACTTAAAAAAATTTAAACCTTAAAGAAATCAGCAAATACAATAATATGTGTGGATTTTAAAATTAATATTCAATATCTCCAAAGTATAATATTTATAGAGATTTGTTAATATTTAACTAGAGAGCTAGAGAACACAGAGAATGTTCTCAACTCATTTCATGTGGAAGAGAGAGCTAGGGCAACAAAGACTGGTCACCACTCAATTCATATGGAAAGAGAGAGGGAGAGGGGTGTTACCCAAAACTTGTATACAATCACAGAAAAGATGCATGTAAATAGAAAGGAAAGGGAATTGTGGGAATACAGAAAGGAATCCTGGGCAATGCAGTTCCAGGGGTTCAAGATTTTCCAACTTTATATAAGCAAATGACCAGTTATACGCAGTGTAATCAAAAATCCTTTTTACCAATCCCAATAGGCTTGTTTACTATCTTGAGGGGAAAAGCTGAAAATAATTAGCAAGCAATAAACTTTCAGATCTCTTTTTAAGGCTATTTCCCCTCCATATAAATGAACCATTCAGATTTCGTTTGCCTGAGTTCTGAATTTCATCATAGTGAGGGCAAATTCTGCACAGAGCATAGTGTGCATGACTCTCATAATGGGTATGGGTAAGCCAAAAAGTCAAAGGGGTGTGAGGTGATGAATTTCTTCCCTGAATCTTAAGATTAGTCAAGCTCTCAACTGCAAGGTATTCAATCAGCAAAAACCCCCCTTGGAAAAGAATTAAGCAGATCAAAACTGCATTTTGTAACTTTGCCAACTCAAACTGTTGTTTCAGAGTTTCAAGCATGTTTAAAACAGCATTATTCAAAAAAAACAAACACTGAATGGAAGTTTGTTTACAGATTAAACACAAAAAGGCAAAATCTTGCTGGAGAACAATAAGGTATTTGCATATGAGAGAACTGGCCAAAAGGTAGAGACAAAATCCCAAAAACTTCTACTTCAAATCTACTGATTTAGTCTCTCTGCCCTCAAAGGAAAAAAAAATGTAGAGAAGTCCCCTTCCTGTGGAAAAAAAAATCCAAGTTGCAAGTCTCTCTCAGCCAGGAGTCCAGGATCAGTTTAAGACTGCAGCTTAAAAAATGGTAGTGCAGGCTGGAAAACCCATGTGGGGTGGAGGAAGGGATTGGAGTTCTCACCAGTCCATTGTAGAAAAACAGTTTGGATTGGCTAGGATTGGCTGGCTTGTGTTAGTTAAAATCACCTGGGGTTCTATTTGGAAGGATTGAGCCTCAATATATGTATCAATATAGTGTTTGACAAACTCCCTGTGGACATGTGGGGGACCTTGTAACTACATTTCCTGTGGTCCAATGGTTCCTGTTTTAGATGACGTCTGCAAGGTGAGGGATGGCTTTAAATATTGGGAAGTGGTTTTGAACTTCCTCTTTAGCTACCTGGGCGTGCAAAGATAGGAAAGGTAAAATGGCTGATGTGGCAGTTTGAATACTTACAGGCGCGTGGTCTAATGATTTATTTCTATCAGCATGGCTTTTATTAAAATACTATTCTCCCTTTTAATCTCAACCTTCATCATTTTTAATAATAACAGGCTGCAGGCTGGGTGGGGAATGGTGCGGAACTCTCACTCAAGCAGATGAGTGTGAAAAAAGGCAATGGCAAGTAAAGCAGGTAGCCTGGTGGATGGAGTCTGCAGTGGCCAAGATGAGGTGTTAAAGGAAAAAAAAACACAGGAGCATAGGGCGAGAAAAGGTAACCCCAGTTCTCAGCTCTTGGGCAAACTTACTAACTATACTGAAAATCTATTTTAAAAAATATTTGAGAATTCTATTCTGTCATCGTTAGCCAAAATGTGAAGATTAAAATTAATATGCAAAGTACTAAATATTATATTTATAAATATTCATTAATAATGAACTAACAAAAGAGACTAACTAAAAAGTACTACCAACTTGCTCTCAGGAACCAAAGAGAAAGAGGAGGAGTTACAGCCAACTATAAAACAATAACATGACCATGCAAATGTGGAGGCACAGGAGAGATTAAAGGGGATTTTGGGAAAACTAAGGGACTTATGGGGGATGAAGTCCAAGGTTCAAAATTTCCATTTATACAAATAGCTTCTTCACTATTTGGACTTTTTCACTATTTGGAAGGGAACAAAACTGAAAGAGTTAACAATGGAATCTGAAAAGGCTTAAAAATTCACCTCCAGACTCTAAGGTTCCTTTCCCTCTCCAGTATCATCATCCATCTCTATTCCTTTGATCACACTTCTGGGGTTCCCTATACCCACACTGAGCATTGTGTGGATCAATCCCATATTAGATGTGTTGCATAGACTGGGCAGGCCAAAATGGCAAGGGGGCATAGGGAGATAAATCTCCCGCCCTGAATCTCAGGATTACTCAAGCTAATTGCAAGAACTAGTGCACTGAGGAACAGTAGTAAAAGAAGATACCCCAAAACTTTTAGTTGTGTGAGGTCTGAAATGCTTTTCCAGAATGGGAGCTCTTTGAGATAAGTGGGAAACAGGGCTATGCTTGCAATTCTACTAATTAAGATGGTTGCAAATCTACTTCCTGTTTGGAAGAGTAACCTTCTTTCCCCTCCCCCAGGGGTAAAAATGGTAGGGGCCACATGACACCTCAATCTCTGTCCCCCCCCCCCCCCCCCCCCACAGCCAAGAGTATGAAAGCCCTCCTGGGTTAGTTTAAAATTGACCTGAGAGGTAAATGAGGGTAGGAGTAAGTGGGAGTAGACATCATGGAAGGGGCCCAGGAATTCCTGCTCATGTTGAGTTGCTAGGCTGTTGTTAGTCTAGAAAACCGTTTAGGCCCTGAGCTACTACATACCTGAGACCCATGTGGAGCTTGGGGGCAGGGGTTAAGAGGGTAGAAGTGTCTCCTCAGGAAAAAGCCTTTAGGAGGTTGATTGTCGCCCAAAAGAAATACTTGGGCTTCCAAATCACTGAGCTGTTTGTAATGTAAGAGAAACAGGGGTTTATACCTAACTCGCCCTGTGGAAAGCGTCTCAAAAGAACCTCCAGCTTGAGGAGGCTCACGGTAGCAGTAGGTGGCGGCAGCAGCAGCAGCAATATCTCTGCAAGGACCACCTAGGCAGTTAGCAGCAGGAGGATGAGGAGCTGTAGAAGCACTGGAAAACTCCAAAGAGAGTTCCCTGGAGGGGTGGTGGTGAGAAGGCCCTGGCAGGAGAGAAATATGGTTTCTTTTTCAAACTAGAGAGAATTAAGGGTTATAAACCCCACTTCTGGTCACCATCAATGTAGGATTTAAATTAATATCCAACACCCCAAGAATTATATTTTATAAAGCTTATTAATAATCACTTAAAGTAGGAGGAATAAAAGGAAATTGAAGTATAAAAGATCCAATTACCTAAAAAAATTAAAACCACGTGACTAAGTTCTCCTTGCCTTTTTTTTTTTTTTTTTAATTTTTTTTTTTTTTTAAATTTTTTAAACCCTTAACTTCTGTGTATTGACTTATAGGTGGAAGAGTGGTAAGGGTAGGCAATGGGGGTCAAGTGACTTGCCCAGGGTCACACAGCTGGGAAGTGTCTGAGGCCGGATCTGAACCTAGGACCTCCCGTCTCTAGGCCCGGCTCTCAATCCACTGAGCTACCCAGCTGCCCCCACCTTGCCTTTTAAAAGACCCACTCCACCAAAGTTGCGACAGGAAGAGTAGAGAACAGAGGCTATACCAAAATTTATATCCTTCCTACATTAGCACATAACATGAGGAGAGTGGGGTGCCGGGAATAGTAGTTTTAGGGTACAGAAATTCTAATTACCCAGCAGCGAGGTTTGAGTTCCTGCCCTTAGGGCCTAGCATCTATACATTCTATAGTGTCCACTCTTTCAATCCTCAGCTATGGGCACCTGGGGTTTCTGGGTAGAGACCAAAGCAGAGGAAGTTTCTGCCATGTTCCAAATTTCAAACTATTGATAACCATGTGAAAATTGCTTTAAATAACTAATAATATTAGAAATAGAAGTCATAACTACTTTGAGGGTTCACCTCAAATCCAGTAAATTGGTAAAGATGACAAAAGATGGGGATGATTAATGTTGAAATTAGGTGGCACGGTGAATAGAAGGCTGGACCTGAGTTCAAATTTGGCCTCAGACACTTAAGTAACTGTGTGACCGTGGGTAAGTCATTTGACTCTTTTGGCCCCAGTTTTCTCATCTGTAAAATAAGCTGGAGAAAGAAATGGCAAACTGACCTAGTAGTTTTGCTAAGAAAATCCCAAATGGAGTCAGGAACAGTTAGATATGACTGAACAACATGTTGAAGGGGTCATGGAAGTCAGGCACACAAATCCACCATTGTAGAGCTGTATATTGGTCCATCCATTCTGGAAAGCAATTATTAATTATTCTAATTAATTCCTTTGACCCAGAGATCTCATTGCTAAGCATATACCCAGAGGAGGTCATATATCAAAACTGGTATAGTAGTATTTTTTGTGCTGGCAAGGAATTATAAACAAAGTAGATGCTCATCAATTGGAGAATTGCTAAACAAATTGTGGTATATGAATGTGATGGAATATTATTGTGCTGTGAAAACAATGAATATAAACATACAAAGAGAGCTGGGGGAAGACTTCTATGAAGTGGTAAGAAGTTAAGTAAGCAGAACTATTAAAAGAGTATGTGAGGGCAGCTGGGTGGCTCAGTGGCTTGAGACCCAGGCCCAGAGACAGGAGGTCCTGGGTTCAAATTTGGCTTCAGACACTTCCTAGCTCTTTGACACTGGGCAATTCACTTGACTCCCATTGCCTAGCTCTTATTATTATTCTGCCTTGGAACCAATTTCCAAGGCAGAAGGTAAGAACTTTCAAAAAATTAATTAATTAAAATAAAGAAGAATATGCACTGGGACTGTCATGGTATAAACAGAACAATTGCAATAGCCAAAACATCAAAACTTAATAATTCATAATTATAATGATGAAACTTGGTCTTAAAGAAGATATAGGAGAATATACTTCCTTCTTTTTTTTTTTTTTTTTTTTGCAGAGAGTGGAAATTATGAATATAGAAAGCTATGTGTTGTGTCCTGCTGGACTGGATTGATATGTTGATTAGTTTTTCTGAATGATTTTTTCCTCTTTATTTTTTTATTTTAATTTTTATAAGATTTGCTTTTTGGGTCAGGATACAAGTGAAATGAAAATGATATAAAAAAAGATGTTGGTAAAAATTATTTTAAAGAAGAAAAACTGTTCGATTGTATATACTCTCAGATTTGTGAGATGTATTGGTTTTGCCTGTTTCTTTTTTTATTGTTCATTACAAGAAGTGGATTTCTGAAAAGCAAAAGAATATATTTGCAAATAAGGGTAATAAAAACCAAAAGATATAAAAAAAAAAGAAAAAAGTAACATTTCTGTTCTTTTCCTCTGGTCATAGCCAATGGATTTAGCCAGGTAAAAGGATATAAATGTGAAAAAGGATAGACAAAAAAAATTAATTTAAAACATTATAAGAACAAAAATATACATACACATCTATTTTCTAAGAAATAAGAAGATTTAAAGGAAATAGATATTTGCTTTGGACATATAAATTACTCTAATTAAAATAATAAGAAACTAAGATAAACTAAGCATAGGGATGGAATCAAGAAATCAGTAGAGAATTATCCTAGAAAGGACACCTTGCCCTAAGGGATTCATAGGTAATACCTTTTAAAATGTAAATAAAGAAATAATTCTTATATACTAGGAATTTTTAATGTTAGTTAATATATTAATATATAATGAAAGATGAACTACTATTCTGTTTTTTTTTTTAAGGATAAACATGGTGTTAATTTTTTTACGGATCAATTACCCTTAAAAAATATAGGCATAAAAATACTAATTACATTTTAGCAGACTACAAAAATATATTAAAGATTATTTAAAATGAAAGAGTAGCATATGTAAGGCTGATTCAACATATGAATCATCAACATGATAAAACATAAACACAAAAAATTTAAAAATCTTATCAATGGATATAGGAATGGTGATTTATAAAATCTATCATTAATTAATGATAAGACACTAAAAAGCATTCAGTTTAGAAGATTGCTATAATATTAACTGAAGAATAACCTGGAGAACAATCTATATAGCAATTATAGTATTATAAAAATAATCAGCTTTAAAAGATAACTATTCCACAAAATGACCTCCTTCCATCCAAAGAGAGAACTGATAGACTCAAGACTCAAGTCAATCTTATATTTTTCTCCTTTCTTTTTCTTGCCTTTTTTTGGGAACATGGCTAATATAGAAATGTATTTTGCATGACTATACATATTTGTGACAGGTGTTGTTGGAGAGAAGAAAGACTTTGGAACTGAGAAATGATTAATAAGAAAGTCTTTGTGCTTTAAAAAAGCAAAAAGTAAAAATTAAAAGACTCATGGCTATCTCCAGTTCAGTGAAATTTTTTGGGTAATTCTATTGATGTAAATATGGCTTAAGTTCCCATTTCAGAACAAACTATATTCAAACTATAAAGGAGAAACACAAAATAATTAAAATACAGAATCTAAAGGTAACTACACAGGGAGAAAAAATGGATAGCACAATCATTCTCATTCCTCCAACTCCTTTTTACATAAAATGGTTTAACCCCATTGGGCCCCAGGAGTCAATGAAAAAGTAGCCAATCCTAATTGAGATATGCTGTAGGCTCTTGGATGCAGGGATTCACTTTAACTACAGTACTAGATCTCATTTTACCTTCAATAAAGTCTCTGGAACCTAAATTTGTGTGTGGGCTGAAACATCAGTACTCTTTACTCAGTAAGTCACATTTTAGTTCATCAGTTTGCTTTTGCTATCTACCACCTTCAGCATGTTTTCTTTGGATGGCAAGAAAAATTATGTTGCCACTCTCATGGGTTCCTCTTTCTAACTTTTTTAAAGCAAAGCCATTTGGGTGCAATTCCTGCATCCTGTGGAATTTTCTTCTAGAATTCCTAGAATTTTCTTCAGTAAACAGTAGCTCCTTTGCTTCAATCAATAAGTCAGTGAGATTTGGATTACAAGGAAAGTTTGAGTGCTGCAGAATCAACATTTTTGAATTGTGATGCTGGAGAGGTCTTTTGAGAGTCCCTTAAACAGCAAAGAGATAAAAACAGTCAATAATTAGAGAAATTAATTAAATTAATTAATTAATTTTTAAAAAGGCTTAGAAGGACAAATATTGAAGCTGAGCTTAAATATTCTGGCTATATAAGGAGAAGACAGGACTCCCTGGAAAGATTGTTGGGAAAGATTGAAGGCAAAAGTAAAAGGGGACAGCAGAAGATGAGATGGATAGAGTTATGGAAACAACAAACATAAACTTGGACAGACTTACTGAGATAGTAGAGGACAGAAGGGCCTGGCCTGCTCTTGTTCATGGGGTCAAAAAGAGTTTTGATGGACCTGAACAACAGCAACAATTAGCATTTATTAAGCTATTATGTATCAGGAACTGTGATAAGTGCTGGGGTATAAAGAATGACAGAAAATAGTCCCCACAGAATTCAGATATTAACGGCAATGACCAACATGTTTCCTATTTCAGAAGCAACTTCTCTTCTTCCAAAAAAGTATCTCAAATTTTCTACCAAAAGTGAAAGGGAAATTAAGGTTTAATATAAAAGAGAGATAGGAAATTAGAGGAATACATCTTTCATCAAGGTATAATTATATTCAAAACTATTTTTAACATCTAGTTATGATAATATTTCACTTCAGTAAACTATCTTTTCCCCTTAATATTTTTACTGCTAAAACTCTTTCATGCCCAAACCAAGATGATCCTGAAAAATCTCATCGCAGTTACTGATTAACTAGTTTGGCTGATAATATTACTAACTGATATTAAATGAGTCAGTAGTTCTTAGCCTTTTCTCTATTGTAATACATTATTTGATTTTTTAAAACCAAACTATTGAGAAAACAGTTCTGCATGATGTAGCCATGTACATACACAATGGTAAACACACAAAAATCATATAAATAATTAATCAGAAAATTTTGATATGCTTTGAAAAATTAGTGACATTCTTCTAATCCTAGTTTTATGAATCAAGGAATTACTGAGCTCTTAGGAGATCTTAAGATAATAGGGCTGTAAACTCTTCATTTTACAGTTGAAGAAACTGATGCCCAGGAAGGAGAAATTGTTTGCTTAAGCTCACAAAGATAGTAATAAAGTTTATGAAGATAATAAGAACTGGGATTTAAATATAGGTCCTCTCCTTTTAAATTCAATATTAAATTATCTTTATATCTCAGTGTTCTGTATTGGCTCTCATGCACTTTATGAAGTGTTATTACACTGAGTTAGTTGTAAAAGTGCACTCTCAGTTCAATAAACACTTATTAAGTGCCTATCATGTACAAAGCACTAACACATCATTCTTTCATATCACTAGGGAAGCATTTAGTGTATTATTGAAATAATGTGCCATGCTTGGTACACAAAGATGACCCTTTTGACTCATCATCAATAGGATATCCCCTTTTATAGTATATGTGACTCAGCTTGATCATCTGATCTCCCTTGTGACAAACAGAATATATTTGTAAGATGGTTGGCCAGGGTCAGAGGTATAGTATGTGGAACAGAGAGAACTCAACCACAGAGGAGGTCATTCATCTTTACAAAATGAGTCAGATATGGCCTTGGCTTCTTTAGCATGGGGTTAATTAACTGTAGTTGCTACAACTTGAAGTAATAATACTTAACCAATATTTTCCATTTCTCTCTTGTAAGGGTAAAGTTCAGTTTACATCAGCTGTTTAATTCTGGCTATGTCATCATGATAAAATGCCACACTACTCAGCTTTTGGAGTAAGTGTTAATAGTTAGCTGATGTAAGCTGAAATTAAGCTTTGGAAGGGAAAAGATAATCGGTGGAATTTATCTCAAGTTATTACTTCAGTTCCGCAACTTAAAACTCAACTGAATTCATAGTCAGAACTCAAGGTGGGATGTGCTGGTGGTGGTGAGATTCCAGTCCAGAGAATAACAAGGCTCAAGAGTAGATTTATTTTTTTTCCTGTTACCAGAGTGCATCATTTAACATGTATGACTACCCTCCATTTACAAGCCTGTTATAAAACATAATAATTTCCAGGAGAAATTACTAGAGAGAAAGTTAGAGTGAGAGAACTGAATAAAAGAAGAGTGAGAGCAGGAGAAGGCAAAAGTAATTTATCAGTCCTCTACCTGGAAATAAAAAATGCAAATGAGGCCAATTTCTAAAGAAAAGTTCAGAGAACAAGATGAGGGAGCAATAGGTACTAAGGAGCATGGACCTTGAATCTGAGTTTCCTCAATCTAAGTCTGACAATGCATGTCTGAGGGTTATTGCTGATAGCATTAGGCTACCTAAGTGATTCAACAGCAAAGGCTTATCTTGGTATATATACCTTCGTTTTCTATTATATGATCACACAAAGAACTTCTAACTCTGACTTTGCAAAGACTTCTATTTGTCTTGAAAACTAGATCCCTAATTATCTTCTTCAGTGTCAATTGTTTTTTACCAATTTTACCAGTATTAAGACAATTTAGCCTCATCCTTATTTTCCTCTTAATTTCCTTACTTCATCCTCTGTTCAGTCAGTTATTTTATTCAAGGTACTTGCCAAGAGGTAAGGGTATTCACTACTATGAGCAATTGTATAAGATGTTTTGGAAAGATACACACACACACACACACACACACACACACACACACACACACACACACACAAGACAATGTAGCACTTGAAACCCAGCAGTCAATTTATACTCCTGTCTCTATCACTTTATGGCTCCTTAGTTTTCTTTGAAACTGTTTCCTTAAATATAGAAGGAAGAGGGTAATGAATAGACAATATCATCTCCATTCTTCCTCCAAAATTCTGCCCTTTTATTCCTCCTTGTTCTAATTGACCTCATTTTTTCTTCATCTGGCAGTGCCAGTTTTGTCTTGTACTTCCCTGGCACTCAGTCTTCTCCTCTCCTACTATTAAAAGATCCATTTTATTATCAAAATGCCTGAATGAAAACGAAAAAGTTATTTTATTTCTTTGATCATAATATTCACAGCCATCATTTCATCACAAAAAGGACTAATATGGAATCAGAAAATTTCAGGATGGGATATCCAATCCACTCTACTCTCATATTTTAGAGATGAAGAACTTGAGATCACGGGAGTTACGGGGACCAGTTACAAACTCATTAATAGCTTTTGCTTATATGCATAATAAAATCTTTATAATACTCTGGGCATCCATTTCGACCCCCTTCCTTCTGCCACCATGATTTAACTGGCGTGGGCCAGTGTGAGCAATGCAAGGCCCCTGTGGTATTACATCCTGAAGATTATGACGAGAACTGTCTACAATTAAGCCATGGGAATTCAGAGAACTATTCCAGTAACTCTTGAAAATGACAGTTCTAGGTAGAACGCGGTCAGCAGGCCAGCTTAAGTCCTATCGCCCCGAGATCAGGACTACAGGGTAACTTTGGCCTGGGGCACCAAGTGCTTGGGGCTTCCTGCTGGAATGATGTTACCTAACCACAACACCGCTACAATCAGAGCTATTATTATATTTGGCACTGGGAGAAAGAAAAAAACGAATCAAAAACAGAACCAAGAAAAAAATGTAAGGGGCAGCAGGTTGGTGGTTTGCGCGATAAAAACTGCAAACCGGGAGAGAAGGAAATGCATCTTCTCCCCTGCGTCCTCCTTTCACGCGGAAAACATTTTGCCAGAAAGTATAATTTTGAATGCCGCTAACAGAAAAGGTCTGGTTTTTGTTTGTCTTCTTTTTCTTCTCTTGACTGCGTCAAGTAGAGGGAAAGAAGGGTGAAGAATGCAGAAGATAAGAGTAAGGGTAAGAGACAGAAAAAGGAGTAGAACTAACATTAGCTAGGGGAGCGCGCTCGCCTTGGTCACGTGGGCCAGGAGCTTTCTCCCCCTCCCCCCCCCAACCCCCTGTCCCCACTCCCGACCGCATGGCGGTGGCTCGCGAGCCCACTAGCCTTCCCCCTAGGAGGGAGGGGTAAAAGAGGGCTGAGACGTGCGCGCCTGACGGAACGGGCGCCCGCGCATGCGCGCGCAGGGGAGGGGCGGTCGGCGCGCGGCCGCCTCTGCCCGGCGGTGAGGGAGTCTATGGAGAGGCGGCGGCGGCGGCGGCTGAGAAGGAGGAGGCGGAGGAGATGGCTCCCTTCCCCGAAGAGGTGGACGTGTTTACCGCCCCGCACTGGCGGATGAAGCAGCTGGTGGGGCTCTACTGCGACAAGGTAAAGGGGAGGGTGGGGCCTCCACTGGCCGAAGGTTGGGGGCGAGCGGCCGAGGCGGCGGCCCCGGCCCAGCTTGGGCGGCCTGCGCGGCGCCCGGAGCCCCAGCGAATTACCGTCTGCGCAGCGTAGCTGTCACCGTTTCTGCCTCCTTGGGGGATGCCCCGACCCCAGCTTTCAGAGGCCCGCTTCCACGCTCCTCCACCCCGGAGCCTGGGCGCCTAGGGGCGCGGGGACCGAGCTAGGCCTCCCTGGCGGCCCCCTCGGGGTTTGGGCGCTCGGCTCCCGGGAGACTCGAGATCTGCCCGGGCGGGGAGGGGCATGGCACTCCCTGCTCAGCCCCTTCCCCATCTCTCTCCTATTTCTCCCTTTCTCAGCTTCTCCCTTCCCCCCATCTCGGCCCCTTCCCTATCTCCCCTCCCCATATTCCTCCCTCATCCTTCACCCTGTTTCCCCATATCCCTCTATCCCCTCTCCCTAACCTACCCCTTCTCCCAACTAATCCCCTCCCCCAACTTATCCCCTCCCTATCCCC